>NW_020187174.1:662086-662336 GCF_900000015.1 Plasmopara halstedii | reverse complement strand
AATAAGCGGACCGGACAAGATGAAGGAAAATTCTGAACGGATTTACAGGCTATAACGCGAGGTGGCTCAGTAAAACATGGTCGCGTTTGATAGACCAGAAAATAATCGTTGTCGACCTGATTAGCACATTTTTTGTACACAGCGGACAGGAACGGCCAGGTGGGCTGTCGCAGACAGCAGCAGGAGAGCGAAAATGACAGAGGGAAAAAAGTGCGGGCCTGATAGTTTCAGGCCCGCAGCACGCTTAGCG
>NW_020187174.1:661828-662076 GCF_900000015.1 Plasmopara halstedii | reverse complement strand
ATCAGGAGGCTTTCGACGGAATCAAAGACAGCCTCCTGCATGCACCAATACTGGCGCTACCGGACCCTGGTCGTCCTTTCAGCGTCGTCATTGACGCTTCGGACTTCGCCATCGGCTGTGCACTGCTGCAAGTAGACGCCGAGGGGCGGGATCGAGTTATCGCGTTCGAATCTCGACAGCTCAAAGCTGCAAAGAAGAACTATTCAGTTCATGACAAGGAGCTACTTGCGATGAAGTATGCATTTGTA
>NW_020187174.1:656603-661818 GCF_900000015.1 Plasmopara halstedii | reverse complement strand
GAAAAACAATAGCGTGTCAAATTGAGGACTGTAATGAGCCCCACGAATTTATACCAAGCTATTTTTGATCCTGATTATTGCCATGATCACATGTCTGTCCACATGAATAACCACACGAAGACTCGACCCTTGCAACCAATACATGGAGTAACGTCAGATTTGTTTGGTGCATATAAATTGTAGGTTCACATAAGCCTGAATTTGAAAAAGGAGTTTGCGCTGTGTCAACCACGATGAACATCTATTCATTGTACACGTCAAAAAACAATGTGAGTTCGCGTGAGTTCTTGAGAGTTTCAAATGAAAAATAATATACATCAGAATGCTCTGACTTTTGCTGTTTCATCTGATAAGGCTGTCCACAAATTTTCAAGCTCATTAAGCTCTCCTTTCTTGAAACGGCTGGGGGATGATGCGATTGCCTTTTTCAACAGGTAAATTTCGGTTAGTTACAGTCAGCTTTGTCCAAAATCGGTGAGCAAGAAAATGACCTGACTTTAAACCCTCTCTGATCCTGGATCATTTAGTGGCAATGGCTGCATGGGTGTAATGTGAATTTGTAAAAAGCAAGTACTGACACATCTACTTGTAAAGATACCATCAACTATAGCTCGACTACAATAACGAATTTGTCTGATATAGGAGCCTAATGCCAACGAAATGTTAGAAATAGTGTACAACGCATGTTGTGATGAGACGCTTGGTCCAACCGTTGTGTTTATCACACAGCCTCCCAGAAAGACGGCGCGAGTGCCTTATTATCATGCTCCCTGATTGATGATGCAGCTAAGCCCTTAAGTGAATATTCTACTACAACTGTGGTTATATGATAGTTGCTTTCATCAGGACGCATTGGTAAAAAAATCATCGGTGACCTTTTTAGAAACATGAAAGTGAAAATTTTACGATATCTGTGATTATACAATAACTGCGTCCGTCTTCAATGCATTGCTAAATAAGGTCATCTTTGATGGTGGTACATTGCAAGGTGTTTTCAATGCTGCTACCGTCGTGCTAAAACCAATCTTAACTCTGCTTTCGACTTCCACGCTCATTGCGAATCGATCCGTTTCAAATGATCTAATTGTTTAGGCTTTAACCTCATATCTACTTGAGTATGCCTCTATCGACACCTTGTCACATCTTTTGGGTGAGCCTTCATACGTCACACCGAGACAAGCACAAAATAAAACCAAGAACTAGATCGTGCGGATAGCATGGAGGCTTAATCACTGGCATGATTAGCGTGGCCTCGTACGAGCTGATAGTATAAGCAATTATCTGTAGGATTTCGCCCGCAGCTTGCACTACCTCGATACCAGAGTTCGGCTCCAGCTCGCATAGATTCGCTGATCTTGAACTAGACCATTTAAATCGATGCGACAAACCTCCCTTTAATTGAAGGAATGACACATTCAAGAGATCTTATAGAATGCACTACACTAAGGCGAATCTTTGTAAATCTATTGAAAAAAAATAAACAGCTGCATACTGTTGTTATTAGGTGTCTCGGCGATTTGTGAACCTTTTGGTGCGAGCTGCTATGTTGTGATAACGCCGCTCATTACTGTTGGAGGATGATGTTGCAGCAAAATGTCTGCTTTTTGCAAGCCTTAGATTTACAATTGTATTCGCCAACATTACAATTGATAAGCCAGCGTATAACATGACAATTTGATATGCCAGCGTTTAACATTGGTTTCCCGCTGTTCTGATCGAGGATGTGCGGTTAAGTTCGTTTCTTTTGTCATTCACTGGTCTTGATTACGGCATTGTGATTACAGCATGATCTTTCTCACTTGCATTTGCCGTCTGTTGTTTTGTTGGTAAGAGCTGAAGTGAAAAAGATTATAAAAACTTTCTTCGTATGTCTTTGCCACATCTACTCAGTCGTAATGATGTACAATTTGTCTGTCAGCCATAACAAAAGAAGAAGGGTTGTGCGCTTTAGCTTGGATCCTCATCGTATGCTCTAAACACCGTGTAATGAAACTTTGTCCTCTTTAGGATCGAAACTTTCATAGAGAAAGTGAAGTCGCCACACTTAACCATGGAGAATCAACATATAGCGTTAACAAAATTGAGCGGTTTCATCTTGACGTTCCCGCTTGCTGTTAGTACTTGTTGCTCCTTGGCACTGGCTTGGTCTTGATACTCGCTGTCTCATGTTATGACGTCCATAGTTGTTATATATGCAAGCTGACGCTGTGTGGCAACGTAGTCAATCTTCACAGTTACTTCTTGCATGTCTGAAAAGGTGATTTGAGCACCTTTGAAGTATATTATCTGGCGTTGTCGACTCAAGTGCTCGTTCCTAGGATGTTTTTCCAACGCTGTGTGCCTTGGCTGATAATAAGCATTTCATTCGTCCAATTTTTCTGTGAGTGCAAAGACCGAGTGCCATGTACACAGCCTTTACCGCGCTGAATACAGCAATTCACTAGAACTTTGATTTGATCACCACTGCTGTGACCGCAATCATGTTCACGAATCTAAGCAGAACGTCTGTCATCGGGATAGCTGCCTCAATCAGCATCTGAATATACCATAGCCGCAATGCTACCACTACATTGGTAGACAGTACCGGTTCGGCGTGTACGCTTCTTTGTAAGTTTCCCTGAAAAATGTCGACACCCAGTTGAGATTTTACAGTCTTATCCGACACACTGCAAGTATCATCCGAGTTGTGTGCATGTTGCCGACCAGAGAATAAGGTTCGTTAAAATAGGCTTCATGGTTTGCTTGAATTTTTCGCGACCAATCGTGCCTTGAACCGCACAGCAGTGCCACTTTGATCACATTTATTAGTGATCACCAATCGTGAGCAAATTGCAAGATTGTTCTTCCCGCGTGGCTTTAATAACTTTTTTTTGTTCAGTTTTTGGGAGCGAAGCTCGGCTCAAATATCATCATGACAATTCTCTGCATGGTCGCTTTCCATTGTTTGAGAATATGTAATCGACAAGTCTTTATTATCCTCTCTTATCACCATTTACGCAAAGCATCATCGGTAACGAGTTCGTCTAACTCACTCCTAGCACGTTTTCATGTCAGTTAACTACCACTTTTCTTCTGTTTCTCTTCGTCGATTATGCCGGTCCGTAGTATAAGAACTGGCTCATGGCTTCGACTTGCTCGATCTACGTATGGCTAAATCGCCAAATCTTCGATGGTCGCTTCTGACTGTCACGCATGCGCGTCGTAAATATCGTAAATATCGACTATAGCACGCTCATCCAACCTCATAGCGCGGTTCAAATTACCCTTTGGATTTTCCAAGTCGACCACGCGATAACCCTTGACATCTTATGCCTAATCAAAAACATACATCTGAATGTCCTGGATAAGCGCTTTGTTCTTGTTACATCGTAAAAATGAGCATAACCTGAAACGTGTGAGTGATCCGTCCGAGGCTTTATCCTCAAAACCAGCTCATATGGCGTGATGTCGGGTAGAATTGTGTTCGTCGAGCGATCAATAAGATAAACGGCTGTGTCCAAATCTACCGCATAACAACCCGTCAAGACGTATTTGTAGTAAAGTTTACTTAGCCCAATTCCATGATAGTTTTGTGCTTGCACTCTACCACCCCATTTTGCAGGTTGATATCTGAAACGGAACGTTGTTGGACGATCAGCTCCCATGGCATTTGATTGCCATCATTTTGTCCACAAATTCTGTTCCGTTGTCGGATCTCAAACATTTGACAAGAAGACTGGATTGATTTTCATCAAGAAACTTAAATTTCTCGGACTTACCAGCTACTTCTTTCTTGTTCTTCAAAAAGGGAATCGTAACGTATCTTGAAATATTGTCCGCAAATATTTGCACCTCTTTCTAGATGGTCCGCACTGGACCCCTGATTACCGTGATTTCCGTGATTTTCGTGTGTAAGCGCTCCAGAATACGTATCGTCTTTGCCATTGAACGTGAGGGAAATATCGTGGCTGTATGCAAACCGCACAGTGAGCTCTACACATCATGTAGTCATACACTGCGTTTGAGACTTTGAACCCCCAATAATGAAAGTGGAGCCAGCGCACCTCAACACCTTGAAAACACGAGCTCTTTTCTAGTAAATGCAATACTTATGCATGTCAGATAGACATATAGCTGCAGTATAGTATCGAGCGGCATCATTCTAACAACGAGAAAGACATAAGAACATGATGCAGTTTTACTTCGGGTTTTAACATCAAAGGTTCAGACATAATTTTTCGACCATTCAATTTTAAACAGCATTGGAAAGCATAAAGCTTCAAAATGAATGATAAAAAGCTGATTGATTGATTGAGGACCACAATATTTTGGTATATTATCGATACGCGACACTACGCGAAAATTGATGAAGCTGTCGTAAATGTTTGAGCACATTTACAGATATTCGCGTTCGTATAGCGCATTCTTAAGATGCCCATTCAACTCTTCAAGGGTCATCACTCTTAATTAACAAGAGATTTGTCGTATCGATCTGATTGGTTTGGTTCAAGACCTGAGAACGTATGCCATCCAAGCATTTGCCGAGTTGGAGCCGGACAGGAAGTGCATTTCAGGCGAATTCCTACAGATAACAACTGATAATATGAGATGGTGTAGAGGCCAGACTAGACGGGTTTTATCCTATAAGTGATACAAATAAGCCTTCATGCTTTCCGCTTGAACGAACATTGAAACTTTGGCATTAAATACCTTGTGATAGTGGTTCCACCCCAAGACGATTCCAGCACGAGTGTTTGCCCTCGCTGGTACCGACGTTGTAGGAAGCCTTGATTGTGACTGCTGTCGACCGGTTTGATTGATGGTAAAACCCAAAGTGAAATGTTCGTAAGTTCGTGTTCTTTACGAAACAAATGTAATACTTCAGCATGTAAAATCGACATATAATCGTAACATGATAATTCAACAGTACTTAGCGGCATAATTTCAACAGGTCTACACTTTGGGGTCCTTGTTGTTGTTTGGCCATCTTCTTCAAACAAATCTATTTCTATGTGGTTACTGTTTGTTTGATGTAGTTGATCACACATAGATGCAGTTCAAATTTTGTGCACAAATGGGCGTTCAAATCATGACCAACAAGCAGATAATCAAAAGTTTGTCTATTAATACCACAAAAGTCGGTCTCGATCTTATGGAGCAGCGGATTACCAATTTGATTCTTACCCAGGATACCGTATTCAGCATTGTTTTGAGTCGTTTGACGTTGGGTGATCAT
>NW_020187174.1:653190-654089 GCF_900000015.1 Plasmopara halstedii | reverse complement strand
GAATCTCCGGACCATAGGACGACGTGATTGCGCACACGATAACGCGACATGATTGCGCCCACAATGACGCCATAGGAAAGGCTTAGAGGTAGCTAGGAATAGCGAACTAAGGACCTAAATACACTTACTTCCAAACTTGCCTTCTACTGATCACTTCATCTTCATAACAGGTTATGAGCCCAAGTGACTCCGACGACGCGCCAAGCACACCGACCCCAGTCAGCTTCGACGCCGGCCACGACAGGGCCACAGCGTCTAAAGTAGTTGTGGAAGTCACGCCCACCGCTCATGGAAGGATCGACGACGTCAACGCAATGATCCTCGCCACGCTCCTCGACCTCCAAGCACGGATGACACAGATAGAGGCCTCGCAAGTGAAGCGAGACGAGGACGAGCGTATGCTTGAAGCAATTGAGTCTGGCATGTTCCATTCCGCTCTTGGCAACGGCCGAGGGGGTATTCCGATGCACATCGACGCGCTAAGTAATTCGCCCGTGCAGCAAAGGCATGGCCAAGGCCGCACATACGTGCAGCGTACGCATGAGGCAGTAAGACAACCTGCATGGTCGGAATGGGGCGCTCAGCGCAGCGAAGTACCGCAGCAAACCCAGTTCCGATCACCACAATTCGCAGCGGCACAGGACTACGCGCGACGAACGGAGCCGGTCGCACAGCAAGCGGTGCGTGTACCAGATGAGCGCCAGCGCGGGCTCACGATTCGCAAGTTTGACGGAACGGAGCTGTACCGAGGTCTGGGCTCCGGGTTTCTGGATTGGGGTCGGACTTTTATGCGTCAGATTCAGTACGCGCAAGCAGCGTGTGGTTTTGAATGGTCAGAAGACGTGAAGACTGACTTGCTTGGTCACTACTTGAGTGGCACGACCGAGCGGTACTACAAT
>NW_020187174.1:652380-653111 GCF_900000015.1 Plasmopara halstedii | reverse complement strand
CATATCGCGTGCGATCGCGTTTCCTTGCCGCCCGACAGGGCAACAAGGAATTGGTGGAGTTTGACCAAGAGATGCGCACTCTCATTGCCGGGATGGCAGCAGATCCCCTTCCGGAGGCGGTTACACTGACCGTCTTTATGGAAGTCCTCCGCACTGGCATGGCCAGAATGAAATTCTTCCGTGTGCACCCATCTTCATTTGAAGAGGCGGTAAATGTGGCATTGAATGCCGAATTCAATTTCAAGTCGAGACGACTTGGTTGTAATGCATATTCCAACAGATCGTCGACCGGGCCTGTGCCCATGGATCTCAGCTATGCTGAGAACGTGGGAGCAGAGCTCCGAGCTGCCGGGCAGCACACAAACACACGACGGAATTCTGTCTTTGAAGATACCCGTCACCTTCGGAACGGTTGCCCCCTGTGCAAGGCGCGTCAAGGTTCTTCGAACCATCGCATAATGCCTACCAGTCTGGTTAGTCGCGAGGAAACGACAACACCCAGTAGGTCGCCCCGCGCCTTCTAAAGAACTGAGTTCTTTCGAATCTCAGGGAGGTAGAGTACAACAGGGCCCAGCCATGAACAGCTCCGTGCTCTTGAATACAAAACGTGTATGGAAGCCGGACTTGTCGGTCGTAGAGGCGACCGCAAAAGGCTTCGAGAAGCCATGGAAGGAAATCAGCTGTATGCTGAGGCGCTGAAAGTGCGGTTGGGTGACATCGTCACTGTTAAC
>NW_020187174.1:652238-652370 GCF_900000015.1 Plasmopara halstedii | reverse complement strand
TTCTTGGATGCGGGCGAGGAAGCCAAGTCTGAATGGCTCTCGCCAAGACAGCGCTCACAGCTCCACCGATATGAGTTGCGCGATGGCCTACTCCACTATCGGGTGGACCCCAGTGAGGCTCCACGGGTTGTA
>NW_020187174.1:651357-651425 GCF_900000015.1 Plasmopara halstedii | reverse complement strand
TGCCATGTGCGTTGTGCCGGGAGGCTTAACACCCTACCTTCAAGCTGGTGACATTGGTTTAAGGTTTT
>NW_020187174.1:651200-651347 GCF_900000015.1 Plasmopara halstedii | reverse complement strand
TTGGATTTCTAAGTTTATGAAGCGCAATGATCTCTCACTGCGCAAAAGAACAAATTTGACAGTTTTGTCGGACGATGTGCTTGTGGGGCGTGCCGTCAGCTACATGAAGTATCTCATAAGTAATCGCTCGCGTTTCGAGCTTGAGAT
>NW_020187174.1:645458-645930 GCF_900000015.1 Plasmopara halstedii | reverse complement strand
CATCACCAATCGAGGTGCTAACAAGTCAAGCACCCGATCTTCGTGATATCGTTACTTTCGGTTTGGTATGCACAGTGTACTGTGACCCGAAGAAGAACTCTTTTGCACATCGGGCGCAGATTGGTATCATCGTGGGTCGCAGCGACGAGACCAAAGGATATCGTGTGTTCATACGCAAGGCCAATGTCGTGATCGTGACCCAGCACGTCAAGAACATCAAGGCACCCTCCGACAAGCACAGCGAGCAGCTACTCTACGAAACAGAAGCTGAGGAGGAGACATCTTCGATTGTCCCCGTCGTAGCTAAAACAAAGGGGACGGCTAATCAGAAGTCGTGGGTACGTGCAACCCATGCCACGCGAGGGGCTGCCAAGCGAGCGGCACAAGACAGTAGACCCGTGACAAATGATGTACCAGCTGTGATGCAAGCTTACGAGGCAGATCCCAAGACACACGCGGAGGCAATGCGCAC
>NW_020187174.1:645268-645448 GCF_900000015.1 Plasmopara halstedii | reverse complement strand
TCTCAACAGGTTATGAGCCCAAGTGACTCCGACGACGCGCCAAGCACACCGACCCCAGCTTCGACGCCGGCCACGACAGGGTCACAGCGTCTCCAGTAGTTGTGAAAGCCACGCCCACCGCACATGGAAGGAGCGAAGATGTCAACGCAAGGATCCTCGCCACGCTCCTCGACCTCCAAT
>NW_020187174.1:643474-643669 GCF_900000015.1 Plasmopara halstedii | reverse complement strand
GAGGAGAACCACATCATCCATTTAAGAGCGGTGCTCGAGTGCATGCGCACGAACAAACTGTACACCAATGCAAACAAGTGCATCTTTGGTGCAGAAGAGATTCCCTTTTTAGGGTGCTTCATTGGGAAGCGTGGTCTTCGAGCGGATGCCGCTAAGGTCAAGGCCATTGTAGTCTGGCCGATTCCAAAGAACCAA
>NW_020187174.1:643220-643339 GCF_900000015.1 Plasmopara halstedii | reverse complement strand
CTGCATCCATTCCATCGTTGCGGCACGACTTAGATTCAAGCTCCAACGCAACATAGGTGTGCTCTCTCGCTTTCGCTCGGTCGTACGCCCTCACTTGCAGCTCGATCTTCTTTCCATCT
>NW_020187174.1:642635-643210 GCF_900000015.1 Plasmopara halstedii | reverse complement strand
GCGACGGCGACGCCGTATGCTGGCTGCAAGACGCCGGACGTCGACCCTGATCCAGGGTTTGTCTACCGTAGACGATGACGCACAGTTATAAACCCTCGTCAACGGTATGACGGGGGAGGGAGATGGCGACGTCCGCCTCAAGGCTATGCCTGCAGTAGATGCTCTTCTTGAGCTGGACGAGATGACTCTTGAAGAGTTCGGCAGTACCGTGAAGGCAGGTGATATGGCCGAAGTGGTCATTGTACGACCGGACGAGGAGATAAACTTGTCATCGCTTCTGGATGAAGCTGTCTCGGAGGACACTAAGAGAGTGCTGAACGCACGAAGTGGATCGTTGATCCAACGGAATCTCTATCCTTTGGTGAAGGAATTCCAAGACGTCGTCTCCAAAGACCCGCCTTCGGTCCTACCTCCGGACTGAGGTGTGCGTCATGATATCGACCTGGTCTCGGGAACCAAATACTAAGTAACACGCCGATGGCTCCTTCCCAAGGAGCAGAGCGACGTCATTGACGCATTTTTTTGTGCGAAGCACGACGCAGGAATGGTACGTGTGAGCAAGTCTCCCCATTCGT
>NW_020187174.1:642513-642625 GCF_900000015.1 Plasmopara halstedii | reverse complement strand
CTCAGCCTATGTCAATGCATGTGGATAACCAGGCCACGATTCGCCAGATCGAAGGAGATACTTCGTCTCTAAAAGCTAAACACATCGACGTGCGCCTCAAGTTTATTAAGGA
>NW_020187174.1:641975-642503 GCF_900000015.1 Plasmopara halstedii | reverse complement strand
ATTGCGCACACGATAACGCGACATGATTGCGCACACGATAACGCGACATGATTGCGCCAACAATGACGCCATAGGAAAGGCTTAGAGGTAGCTCGGAATAGCGAACTAAGGACCTACATACATTTACTTCCAAACTTGCCTTCTACTGCTCTTTTCATCTCTTAACAAACCTAGCGACCGGGACGCGTGTCACGGTCCCGAACCCTTGACTTTGAGAGCGTAAACGCTGTCTAGTCTTAGACTTGGATGCAAGGTATGACCTCATCCTAGGAATGACATGGTTGGAGCACCGTGAGCCATGGATTGATTGGAGGTCAAAGACCTTGGACGCTACGCGTACGTCTCCTGTCGGAGCTTTGACGAGTCATGAACCCACCGCTGCTAGGAGACAAAAGCGCTGTTGGCGAGAGCACTGGACCGAGACGTTCAACGTGCTGGACATTGGAATGTCCGAGTTAGTAGACACCAAAGGTGTATCGGAGTCTCGAGCGTGGCACGCGGGCTGATCGTGGAGTGGCACGTAACCCC
>NW_020187174.1:620696-640618 GCF_900000015.1 Plasmopara halstedii | reverse complement strand
AACAATGGTACGGTAATTCGAAATGAACGAAAAATCACAATAACATTAAAAAGTGATGGGATTTATTCAAATTGTGATTATTTTGAGAAGAAATCTTTTTGTTAACTAAAAATCACAATAACATTAAAAAGTGATGGGATTTATCCAAATTGTGATCTTTTTGAGAAGCAATCTTTTTGTTAACTACGGTAGACTGAGTGTCCTACGAGACGTTCGCGATGGCTGAAAGCCAAGACATGCAAAAAGAATATGCAGACGAAAGAAGCAGAAGAGATATTGAAAACATTGAGGTTGAAGAACTGGTTTTATTTAATGCTAAAAACCTCCCTACACATGCAGTCTCCGCTGTCTTTAAAAAGTAAACTCCGTTCACGGTTAATTTGACCGTTTACGGTCGTGGCAAAGCGATGTCTTGCGTATACGCTAAACCTTTCGAGAAGGTTGCGCACCCACCCGGTGTTTTACGTGGGCTTGCTTAAGCCGTACAGGGATCCGGCGCAAGCAAACGCGACATCGTTGGTGCCGGGACGGCGCCCAATGGCGCTCTACTACCCTTAACTGAAGCAGCAACTGGCTCTGAGCACGGGTGCAGCGATCTCCGTTTCCAACGGCACCAGGCGCTCCACAGTCGCACGAAGTGACGTATTTATCTGCTCGGCGGCTAACAGCCGCTCTGACCGAGCGCAGTAGTCCTCAACGTGAGACAGTCGGTGCCAAAGTGCTCCAATATCTTGAGGTCTTCCGCACAGCGGTATGCGACCTCGGCAAGATGCTCGGCGGAGTGCCAATAACGACCGACGGACCTTGTCACCCAAAGCTCGAAAAGCATCGCGAGTTATCGGACGGCGATCGACCAAGTCGTCATCGTCTGCCGCCGACTCTTCTCGATGGGAATGGTGGCGTCCACTATTAAGTGGGACGCTATGTGGGTCGACGTCGCCGACGGAATCAAACCCAATATCTTGTGAGGCGGTGGGGATACCTAAACTTCGAGAACTCGTGGGAGTTTGAGGTGCCACTTCGGCAAGACTGCCTAGACGTCGTGGACGAATATGCTCAAAAGGATTATGACGCTCCGCGTCGTCGTGCATCCCGCACTTCTCGGCAGTAGCTCGGGAACCGGAGAGCCATAAGCCGAGCTCAAGCTATGGGCCTGAGCTGCTGTCGTCGTAGACTCACTCACCCGTGTGAGAAAACACAGAGCTCGCGGGAGCGTGATGGATTATTCCATGTGTCGCAGGGCGACAATACGCAGGAAGTCGGCGTTGCAACTTGAGTTTGGCATACTCAAATCGAAGATGACGTTCTACGCGCACATCCACTTTCTTGTCGCTCCGCTTTAAGTAAAACAGCGAGGAAAGTTTCCGGGGCCACTGCACCCATCGCTCAAACAGCTCTTCATCATCTGCAGCGGTCCCCCAGGGGTGGGCACCAATAGTCCGCATTGCGGGTACAAGAGCGCCTCCTCTTTGATCTCGAAGTCGATCGCGGTACCTATCACATTGGTGTTTCTTGAGGTACCAAGATGCGAGCTCGGAGCTTTTCGCTGGTCAGGCTCAGCTTGTGTAGTGACCAACTACGTAGACGCCTAACGATCGAGTAGTCGCGTCTTTCCCTTCAGTAGCCGGGTCCGCCGAGCGTTAGCCGCATCCCAAACGAGGGTCTGAGACCGAACGTAGATACGAGCGCATGAGATCCGCTTTGGGCAGCCTTCAACTGCTGCTTCTGTGCCTCGTCGAGGCAATTGGTAATAATACCACTTCCCCCGGAAGTCGAGAGGTCGTGAAACAGACAAGGTGTATGCAAGGTTCGAGCAGTGCATACGTCGCGCCGTTGGCGCATCTCGCCTTCCTCTTTTTACCACGCTGGGAAAGGAGTGTACGACTCGTTGTCGACTCCCGCCAAATCCTCGACGAGAAAATCAATCGCCCGTGGCGGGCGTGGTTAGTGGCGTCCAGTTGCCGAGGGCTCGGATTGAGCTTCCCGTTAAGTCGCGAACGTACCGTCCGGAGTTGCACTGCGTGCAGGAGACGAAGAAGGGCACTCCCCGCGGGCGCCCTCGGAACCAGCTAAGCTGAGTTTTTTGTGTCATATGCACAGGGCTCATTGTGCAGAGAATGTAGAAAGATGGTTCTAGGGACGTAACGGTGTCTCAGACACGCCAGCCTCGTACGAGGCGACAGTTAAATGTGAATTATGGGGTTTCACAATTTTGATGGGGGAGAGTGTAACGGGCTTACACGTACCCTTGTGTGAAAGGGTGGGTCACACAAGACTGTGTGACCGTATAAAGCTGTGGATTACACGAGTCAGTGTTATCACACCTTGGTGCGCTTACTCCTTAACAAGAAGTCACTACATGGCGAAAATGTCAGTAGTTATGCATGTTAAATAGGTTCTACTATTTATTTGGAGAACCTTAATTTTCAGATATTGGTGGCCTTGTCGCAAATAAAAAAAATTTGAGCGAAAGAGTGTATTTACCTTGGGTAAAGGTATGGGTACTCTTGGAGGTAGCGGATTACGATTCGCTATACTCGTACTGGTTCAAGTATAGAATGTAAGGTCGATGAATTTTAGTTAACTTTACTAAGCAAAGAGCTACGGCAGCTCCGCTGCATGCGGTGTCATAGACACACGAGCCTCGTTCGAGGCGACAGTTGAATGTGAGCTGTAGGTGTTCACAATCTTGATGGGGGAGAGTGTAACGGGGTTTCACATGCCCTGGTCTGAAGGGTGTGAGTCACACAAGATGATGTGACCACACAATGTCGTGGGCTATACAAGATGGTGTGATTACACAATTGTTTAGCTACACTAAACAAGAGGTCAGTTACGCGGCTGGAACAACCAGTAGTTATACATTCAGTTAGGTTTTACTATATAAATTGTAGAACCTATAATTTTGACATAGGCGGTTTTTTTGCCGCAAATAAGGCCGAGGAATTCAGATTACGTTTTAACGGAAGAGTTAATTTGCCTTGGCTTAAAATTGTAATTACTCTTGAGGTAAGTGGATTGCGATCCGCTACACTCGTACTGGTTCTAAATATAGAACGAAGGTCACCGACCTTAACCAAGCTTCCTCTAAGCGAAAGAGCAATGGCAGCCCCGCTGCAATACTCTTGTTCTTGTGCGAGCGACATGGAAGGAGTTGGGGTGCCACCCGGGCCATCAGTATCACGAACCGAGGTGTTGACGAATGAGATGTTTCCTCATTTGTCTCCACATGAGTGTATGGCACTCGAGCGGATGCGAGAAGCGATCGGAGAAGCTCCAGTAGTCAGGTTACTGCAGTCGTCTTCGTTGGATGACCAGAAGAACGCAGCCGTCAGTCTATGCATCATGAAATCCTGGAATCTCCGAAGCAGGTCGTGACCCGTGGTTCTTTGTATAAAACGATGCCTAACTACCGTGGTGGAGAGAACGAGCCTCTCTATGGTGGATGCAGCAATCACGATTGCTGCATCAAGACAACTACCCTTTGCATCAAGTGTCGTGAGAAGACATAGAGCTCTGTGAGCTGCCGCTATTGGAGGCCCAAGCTGTACCAATGGACGAGCACATATGTGCAAACTTGTGAGACGTGTCAGAGGGTGATACCCTCTCCGAACGCGGCGGCGCCGCTGGCCGGGTATTGGCAGTCCAAGAGTACGTGCTTTGTGTTTGGCCTGCCGAAGGACTCAGCGGGCAACACAAGTGTGGTGGTCTGTATGGACCGCTTGAGCAAGATGGCTCTTCTTGCAGTAGTGCCGAACACCACCGACGGTGTGGGTACAGCGACGCAGTTTGTGGATCGTGTCGTTCGACAACAAGATAACCACTGAGTGGAGTGTCGTGGGCCTCATAGAGGATACAAAACTTCACATCCTCATCGTGAGGAGCCACAATTCGTTGCGTATCCGTCGAATCGATGCTATAATACAGCAACCCGTTATTCAACGAATATCGGTGAAACTGTGCGCGCATTCGCGCCAACAAATTCATATCCGAGTTTCCAAACTCCTTGCTCCCGAGAGCTTGTAGCAGCGCTACACACAACTATCACCCGCGTATGCGGCGCGGATCAAATCTGTCACTGACGGCGTCTCCATCGTGACATGATCAAGCTCATAATCCGGTCTGCGTAGCAATGCATCAGCCAAAGCATTCTGCTTTCCTGGCTTATACTTCACCTCGAAGTTATTCTCTGCGAAGAAGTACAGCCACCTTGCCATCCGCTGCGAGAGGTGAGGCGACTGAGTCGCAGTGCGTAATGACGCATGATCTGTGTAGATCACAAACGGTTTCGAGCCAAGCAAATGGAAAATAAACTTTACAAATACATACTTCGTCGCGAATAATTTATTTTCGTGGACAGAGTAGTTCATCTCTGCAGACTTAAGCTGGCGAGATTCGATTAGGAAGTGTGGCCTTCCGGCTGGTCGGTTCCGATGAGCCAAAAGGACTTGCGCAAGTGGCATGGCTTCGACAACTACTCGCACAAGTTATGCGAGATTGGCACGGCCATTGTCTAATCTCCTTAAAAAGGATACGGAATAGTGTTGGGACACCGAGCATCGGAAGGCTTTTGATAGGGTCAAAGACAGCCTCCTTCATGCACCAATACTGGCGTTCCCAGACCCTGATCGTCCTTAAAGTGTCGTCTGTGACGCTTCGGACTTTGCCATCGCCTGTGCACTGCTGCAAGCAGACGCCGAGGGGCGAGATCGGGTGATCGCGTTACTATACCACATTCAAAATAACGAAGTTTAAGATTTGGAAAACAGTATGATTCCTGCTAGAAGTGTTAACATTCCCAAAAGACCTTGTATGCTTTTTTTGTACCACGCACGCAATTAACTGCACTAAAACGATTCCATACACCGAATGGTACCAGCACTAAAACCTCACTCCTTTGATTTACTATCTGCTACTGTCGAAACTGATTCTTGCGTTCGCGTTCTGCTGTAAAGTATCCATTACCATCCAGTAAAAAGAGTAAATTACGGGCTTCGCTAATTTGCAAGACACTATAGAGAAATTCAAAGCGACGGTGAAACTTCTTGTCCAACCGCGCAATGCAATCAAAAGAGAGCTCTGTATTCGTATCCTCTTGCAGCATGTATTCAGCAAAGTCCCAGCAAGAGTTTAGCAACTCATTTAATGCTGACGCCACAGTCTTTGTATGCACGTAGCAGCTCTTGACCACACTAGCAACAAAAGTCTCATGCACGCGCTTGACACGATCAAAATCGTCTGCCGTTTTAATCTGCTCGACACATGTATTGAACTTGCATTGAATTACAAACACCTGAAAGTATAACTCAAGTGTACGGACGACAAAACTCATGCGACTGCGTACTAAACCAGCTGCACGTGTACCACTTGTTTGGTATGACCGGCCCATGCATCGTTTCCACGCCACCTCAAGTGCGTAGGCAACGCGTTTTAATCGAAAACAAAATTGGTACAAATGGCCGTACGAACGTAATATTTCCGGTGCAACTAAAAGTTGCAATGGCCAATGTACATGGCACCGTAAAGTTAATGCGTGCCATAATTCACGTGGGGTTACACTCGTGTTGCAATCTTTCAAGTGCACACACGAACCTTTACGCCAATTCGTTTCGGCCGGATACTTTTCCAAATTCCAATCTCTTAATTGTACGTACGATGAGAGTCCAAGTCCAATGTAATACATTTCTTTCGTTGCATTTAATTGTAATACTTGAGGGAGATCGAGCGGCGTCTCGAGGACCACATCATCATTTATAATCACAGCGATCATTTTTGTGTAAGTGAGTAAAGTAGACGTTTCCGTCGTGCCTTCTTCTCGAGCATACTGAATCCGAACGTGAAGTTTCGGACTGGAGCCGCATTCACGTCGAATATTTTGGATTAACGATGTTTGGATCCCATTGTGGCCTCCATACGAAGGTTTGACTTGTGCCATTACTTGCATTCCATTTGTTAGACATTCAATTGCTATATTAATGGAAACATACACGTCGTGAGCATTTTGAAGCTCAAAGGAGCCATTTCTTAATATTGCAGGACACATGACTCCTTCATTTCGAAGAAATAATGCCACGTAATGCCTTTCGCGCGAGAAATTGTCAGGTTCCCATTGCAAGACAAAGTCCGAGACGAACGCTTTACCATCTTGCTGCGCGTGCTGCCACCATATGGAGCCACTTGGTGTAATTGAGTCATCAGATTGACAACATTCGGTAATTGATACGGATAGACACTTGCTATTGGAGTCTTTCGATAAGTAAAATAAACTCAACTGATCTGTCGAAACAAAGCTATTGAATGCAAACGTCTGGAGCGGCAGCTGACGTGGGAGAGAACGTGAAGATAAGCACTGGAACGAATTTGAGGCTGGTAGATATAACGAACCTGCATGTGAAAATCGTGGCTCCATTTCTCGTCATTTGGTATCAACTCGTGTACAATGTCGTGCCAGACGCCATGATTTACATCATCCTCAGACCTGCTCGTGGGTCGCACAAGCATCATATCAAACGTGCGTTCAATGAACGTCTGGAATACTTCACCACGCGCTAAGAGAAAGAAATCCTTTAACACATGAAGATATCCAATGAAATTGAGCTTGACTACCACTTCGTCATGCAATCTTTTTGCAACGTTTCGTCGAACGATTTCGACTTTCTGTTCAAGCATCAAAGCATCAAAGACGGGCTGATGTGCTAGCTCTGATACTAGCTGAATCAAATTCTGCACGTCATGGGGGGAAAAGTGGTCAGCGCGTGTTAAAATGCGCACCGCTTGGCCAATAGCAAAGACACTCTGTGCTACAGCAAGTGGAAAATAATCGATTGGAACAGCCTCCAAGTCAAGCAGAAAGTATTCGTGCCACACCGAAGCGTCTGGATCATGCGTCCATTCGTCTTGTTTCTTCTTTTTAATGAAAAATTCATCGTGTGGATCGACAAGCTCACCATGTATCATCCATGCCATCATTTGTTGATACACGACCCTAGTCACAACGACACTCAAGTCGGTACATTCAATGTAAAGAAAATTTTCCAAATACGCACCGATGGCATGAATAGAGCAATTCTTGCATACAATGACGAATTCGTGGAAAGCCTGAGTGTGTATTTCGATGCACAATTGTAAGCAATTCAGCACCTTTGACACATTTTGTCTCTTCTTGACCGTGTATACGTTGTGTGTTGAAATTAAGACGATGCACGAGAGCACATAGTTGTGGTAGAAGATCTCGAAATTCTTCTAGTTCGTATAAAAGATTTGACAATGGAAAGACAGCACGTGATCGCAATGTTTTGGCTTCGAGCTCAACAATAGCATCTGTGTAGCGATCTAAAAGTCGTTGTACCGCTTGTGCAAGTGCATGGAGATAAACACTTGGTAGGAACGACACACAACGTATAAACTGATTCAAGACGGAATACGCAAAACCTAATTGCAGTAAACGATCTAACACACTACGTTGAGCTTGAGATAGAAACTTTGCATCTTTTCGGATGAAAAACCCGTCCGTCCGACGTTCAATAACGTCGCCAACGTGTCCTAGCAACGCTAGGAAGAGCTCATGGTGCATGTTAAGAGTGTGCTGGATTTTTTCAGCCAATAACACGTCAGTATTGTGAAAAAAATTATCCCCCTTGGATCCAAACACATTCGATCGAAAAGCAGACGACGACCATGTCAAGGTGAGTAGATTGACGCAGCAATTTAAGTCACTTGAGCTGGATAGTAGCGCAGTTAGTGCTGCTTAAATGGAATTATTGCTGACTTGAGAATATGTTGCGTACCTGTTTTGTATCTCTAATGTTCAAATGGTCAAGATACGACCGTGCGATCACAGTCTTCTCGCCAGATGGTCATTTGTTCCAAGTGGAATATGCCATGGAAGCTGTTAAGAAAGTAAGAGCTTTATAGTGACTTGTTGAACATCTAGGAGTTGTTAAGATGTCGTGTAGGGTGCTGTGGCCGTGGGTGTTCGTGGTCAAAACGCTGTTGTTTTGGCGGTCGAGCGTAAGGAGACGGCCAAGCTACAAGATCCACGCACTGTACGCAAGATTTGCAAAGTGGATGATCACATTTCCATTGCTTTTGCTGGTCTTACAGCCGATGCCCGCGTACTTGTGAACAAAGCACGTCTTGAGTGCCAAAGCTATCGTCTTACAGTAGAAGACGCGCCGTCTGTTGAATATGTCGCCCGCTATGTCGCACGCGTCCAGCAAAAGTACACGCAGCGTGGTGGTGTACGTCCATTTGGGATTTCAATGCTCATTGCTGGCTGCGACAGCCAAGGCATTCCACAATTATACCAGACGGATCCGTCTGGTACATTTTCAGCTTGGAAAGCCAACGCTACTGGTCGCAATTCGTCAAACATTCGAGAGTTTCTTGAGAAACACTATGTGGAAAATGCGACAGAAGAAGAAGCGATAACACTAGCAATTAAAGCGCTTCTTGAGGTTGTCGAGTCGGGGAGTAAGAATATTGAAATTGTCGTGGTGCGAGTGGGCGGTAAAGTATCGGTACGTGGTTAATGTCTTAGTAAGGCTACTAGCTACTCACTTATAACGTTTATTTGTGTTTTATAGCCTCTTGAAGACGAAAAGGTGAATGCACTTTGCGATAAAATTGAGGAAGAAAAAGAGGCAGCTCGTCAGGCTAGCGGTGAGAGCAAATCTTCTAGTTAAAAGCGTACTTTGCATTGAATGTGATAAAGCAGCAAGAACTAGTTGGCACTTGCGTCCAACAAATTGATTTACAGCACCATAAGGCTCGTTTTTTTACTGTGCTGGTCATCATTTATTTCACTTACACTTGTTTCCATAACTTGTGCTTTTGTTAGAAGCAGGCTTCAGAGTTAATTCCGACAATCGTACGTCTTACTTCGTCTCGCGTTCGTAAATGGCCCAGCGACGATTGTGCTCCTGTCCCTTTCCAGGCCCTACGTTCATGTCTGTACACCCACCGTCCGCACAGCCGCAAGATTGCGAGCTTACGTCCTTGCACGGTCGCATACATCCTTCATCGTTACCATCAAAATCTGCAATGTTAATTGGAAGCTTATTAAAGGCAAAAGCGTGGCCTTCGTCCGCCACTCGAGCGATGGCAAAGTAGCGTTTGCCCTTGTCCTTTGCATGATGCAACGCAAGGTTAAAGTTGGCGCCACTAGATCCACCAGCATACAAGCGGTCATTGCCTAGCATGTCTTCACCTGTCGTACATCCCAAAAATCGCGTCTTCTCTTTTGAAATGTCATTCTCTGTAGCTGACGCTTCGGATAGACGTGCCTCCTTGATTGCCGTTGTTGGTTCAACATTAGGCTGTTTTTTTACTTTAAAAATCCGTACAATCCAGTGCTCAGACGTAAATGCTTCTTCCATGTGAGTTAATTTGATATTCTTCACACCCACTTCGACATTACGAGCACGGTCAAAGCCTGGTGGACGTTGGTAATCCGTCAGAACTTCACCAAATCGGTAGTAGCAGAGCTTATAAGCAAGACAGTTGTGCAGAACCTTGGAACCACCGGGACCAATATCAAAGTTGCCAGAAGCCGAGTAGTACTCACTCTCTGAAGGCATATCATCAGGATACACACCTGAACCGATACGTACAGGCCAGAGAAACTTGTTAATATCATCCGAGCTGTAACCCGACAGTCCGCCAAAAATAACCAAAACATAGTCGACATCCAGACTCTGCAAAATCGGGTACGCATCTTCTTCTGTTGACGCCAAGGCACGGCCAACGGTAGCAATGTGCGTATTGTTCCATGTGTTGTTGTCTACAATCACCGTTCGGTTAGCCATGGCCGACATTTGGTAGCCATAGTCCCACCACGACATAATCTTGGCGTCAGCATCCGTGTTTTGACGCAGCCAAAAGTAAGCTTCACGATAATCGTCAAAAATTACGCGCTCACCGTTCTGTGCACGGCCGGCTTCAATCACAATACTAGGCGACGAGTACGCCATTGAAGACACATACGTCGCGTGGATACTGTAGCTCAGTAGAACGAGCAGTAGACCGCATACTACAGCAAGCGCCAGGATCTTCGGTACAGGCTGAACACCATCTTTCTGCACTATAAACGTCGATGGACGCGCTAAAATCCCCATAAACTTACGTAATGTGGACGAAATACCCACAGCACCAAGAATGCACGCAATGGGCGCGAGTGTCAACATAAGACGTACCATGACGCCCGCAAAGTACCAGGCAACAGTTCCGTACAAAATGGCAAAGATCCCGCCGTCCGTCAAGTTTTGAAACAAAAAATAGAGACCCACAGGTGCAAAAGGGACGAGAATGTGCAAATCGAAAAAGTACGACGTCCATGTTGTGGGTTGATGTTCACTCACTGAAGCAATAATGGGAATGTACTTGGACGCATAAGTCGGATCTAAAAGTGTTAAACTCCGTCCCGTCCACTGGACTTTGCCCATCAATTGCAAGACCAAAAGTGCAAGCGCTACGGCGGAAACCAAGAGTCCAGCACCCACTAAAACGAGACGACGGAATGACTCGGCGGAAATATAGTGACGCAACCAGTTCACAAAACAATAGACTTGTAGCAGCACGAACACACCGTGAGAGCCCGCACACTCGGCTTGTTTGATAACGTTAAAGCCCACAAATGGCACTTGCATGGCCAAGAGACTGCCAAGTGTGTAGAACGTCGAGTATGCAATGTATAGACGTGGCGTATAGCGTCCAGCAAAGACCATGACAAGAACATAGATAGGAATCATATTAATGATAAAGACATAGCCACCCCACGCTGCAACCATGTAAAAGTACCCAAGTGCACAGCCTGCTGACCAAAACATGGAGCCCGTGTGTACCGCTTTGATCCAAAGGTAAAACACAAAGATAAGTGCAAAGATTGCAACACCTTCATTATCGTATGAACCACCAACAGAGCGAGAAATGTACGATGGTACAGTACCAGCAAATGCTGCAGCCAAGAGACCCGCACTAGAACGTTTTGTCACTTCTTTTGTCAATAAGTAGCTAGCAATGGCCGTATTAGCTGCAAAGAGAGGCGCGAGGAAGACACACATGTTCCGTACATTAATTGAGATATTCAAGAGATTCAGTACCCAATACATGAGCGCTGCCGTGTACATTAAACCGGGGTAGATAGTTCCACCAATGATACGACCTAGAGGGTACCATGCACGATCATCAAACCAGTCGAGAAATTCAAGAAATCCCTCCGAAGCCAAGTATTTGGTCGTACGAAAATTAAAGTACGGATCAAATTCATGAATAACCTATAAACCAATTTTTAAATTTAACAAAACGCAATTAAATAGATACAAGAGTCATGACGTACGGATTCGTAGCGCACAACAGCAAAGAGACGAATGGAGAACGACATGAGACAAATCATGGTCAAAATTGCGTATTTAGCGACGGGGACCAATTCGTTCATATCGTCCTCGGCATCACGCGGATCGTCGAGATCTACACCGAATACAACACGTGTGTGGTCGATAGACTGCTTTGTGGAGGCCACTTCGTCAAAGATTGGCTCATTATCAACGTCTTCGACTGCAGCAACACTCTTCTTCGCCTTGGATTTCGGTGCCATGGCTGCTGCTTTACAAGACTTTATGACTGTCCTCTGTTTGACACGTTGCAAAAAAGCAATTTCAAGTAATTACGAAGTTTTTACGAATGTTTATGAAAGACTTTTGCGGAGTATTAAAAAAATTCTGTTGTACATATAAGTGTCTTACTTGTACTGCCTCTACGCTTCCTCATGCAAGATAATGTGGATCGCACTGCCACACGTATCTTCCTATAGCCTCATTAGTATCTATGGGCCTGTTGTGGGAAGCTTGTATGTCTAGCTAATTTTAAAGTATGTTGAAATATTCACAAGCTCATACTGTATATAAGCATTATTGTTTTATTTGAGTATTTATTAATCAATTCCAATAAAAAAAATTCAAGCTAACAGTTTAATACATCAAACGATTACATTTGCAGACCTTAATTATATACCGAACTTATACTCAAAAATATTTCATTAAAAATCAAAATGAATTAAGAAAGGATATCGCGTTTAATGACTTCATCGATATCGCTGCTGCTCTCTTTTTCATATGGGATCTACAATTCTAGAAGAACGGTCTACAATTTTATGCTCACTGCGAATTTTCTGTCATGACCGTAAGTCTTTCATCTGCATGTGATTTCTACATATTCTGACTTTCAGCAAAAGTTTTGCGCACTTGGCGCTTTACGCTCAATCTTGCTGCAAAAGCAAAGCATCCTCGGCAACTAGTTATTGCAAGAACTATCGGCTTCACTCCTGGGTGGAGCGTACAAACTTCATATTTGTGCAAGATGCACAGCAACTCAGTTGCTTTCTTCGAGTCCGGAGTCGGTACCTTTGCTGCAACGGAAGAGCAACCTAAACATTCAGCTATTGTAAATGCTTCGAGCTCCACTTCAGGACGAAGTGTGAAATCCCATCCTTTGTGCAGAGTGTACGGCACCTTTGTTGCCTCTTCGAATCCGGAGTCGGCACCTTTGCTGTAACAGCAGAGCAATATAAACAAAACTTATTGTAGGTGCTCTCAGCCTTACTCTTGGGTGGAGTTTACAAACCCAAATTCGTGCAAAGTGCACAACAACTCAGTTGCACTCTTCGAGTCCGGAGTCGGCACATTTGCTGCAACAGCAGAGCAACCTCAACAAATGCTTATTTAAAAAGCTTTTGGCACCACCCCTGGGTGGACTATACAAGCCTAGCCCTTTGTGCAAGGTGCACGGCAGCTCGGTTGCACTCTTCGAGTCCGGAGTCTGCTCTTTTGCCGCAACAGCAGAGCAGCCTAAACAACTAGTTATTGCTCTCAGCTCCCTTCATAGGTATAGTGTATAAATCTAATCTGTGTGCAAGGTGCACGGCAACTCGGTTGCACTTTTCAAGTCTGGAGTCGGCACCTTTGCTGCAGCAGCATAGCGACCTAGACAACTACTTATTGTATTTTCGGCTCCATTCCTGGGTGAAGCGTACAAACTTAACCATTGTTCAAGCTATTCATCCGATCCTCGAAGTATCTTTGTTCAGCTTATGGTGTAATGGACTACTCTTAGTCATTACATTATGTACCTTTTGTATGCATTGTAGGGATTGATAAAAAGAATACTACAGTGTGATGTTCCCAAATGCAGACGTGGCATCTTATATGAAGTCACAAACATTCTGTATGATACAGAATGCTGTTTCCTACTTGGGGATCTGTACTGGCGACGAGACCGACGTGTCTCTGTCTTGGGAATTGGGTGGCATTAGCCTCTCACTTCCACTGGATACTATCAACGAAAGTTGAAGTTCAAGCATGTCGAAATTCATGCTCGGTACACCCACGATCTTGCAACAGTTGAAGCTGAGGCTTATCCTCAGTACACCCTTGATTTATAAGTCAGGAGCCCCAGGTTTTATTACTAGGAACCCTTGGGGTACTTTGAATGTAGCTAGAAACCATAATTCATTTTAAATCAGCTGCAAATTTACATTTTAACGCGTCTAGTCTTTTTTCCTCCAAGTCGGGGTTGTCCTTCCTCCACGTCGGGAATCGCTTTCTCGTCGCACAAGCGTGTGTTGTGTTTGAGAGACTGTTTTATAAATGTGCTCTCTAACACTTCCGTTTATCTTGGCTTTCAGCCATAGAGTCATGCACCAGTCACATGACGCCTTGAGTCGGGATAATCAATTTTATCTACAGCCCCTCCCCCACTAAGACTGGTGCTACCATTTACGCAAGGACTGTGAGAAATTCGATGTAGCGCGGCTACAACTTGGTCTTTTAGACCACATACCCTTCATGTTCAGGAAGGCTAATCGCACTCAAATACATGTTTGATCACAGCAATATTCCACCTGCCTCTGGTATCGGCGTGTTGCTGGTGTTTGTCTTGGCTTTCAGCCATAGCGTCCCGCACCATTGGCATGACGCCTCATCTCATCGATATTCGATATGAAGCTTATAAATTGTAGCGGGTTGATATTAGCCGGTTGATTTTGATCGACAGCCCCTCCCCAACAAGATCGGCGCTATCTCGTAGCGGTATTGAAGGCACTTGAGGGATCATAATTTATATATGCGAAATGGCGCATAGTCTGTAGATGCGAGTACCGCATAGATAGTGGTAGTAGCCGCATCAGCACCGTCGTCACTCCGCGCAGTTGGTCCGGAAAATATCCTTCGCAACGCAATTCGCGCAATTCGTCTGACCATCTGTTTGCAAGTGCCAGCGGCTAACATATCCAATATGGTGCTGACTATTTTGGAAAATGTTTGCAAAAGTCGCTGTAAAGCGCGGATAGCAACCTAACACAATGATTACCGACAAGTCATGCTGGCAAAATATTTTATTGAAGAGCAGCTTACCTGCATTCTCTCTCGACGATGACTGTGATGCAGACAGCGGCAAGATCATAAAGACATAATTACCGGTATTACCGGATGTGTCCTGTATTTCATTTCTCCGGAATGCCTTAATTTAAAATTATAATAAGAATGCTTTTAGATTTGCAGTCTGCGGAAGTTAAGTTGCCTGAAAATTCGGTTCTAGAATCTGTTGAACGACCTCATGCCCTCGTTATCATTTCACAGTAGTGCCATTGCTACTGGGGATGATGTGAATGTCATTTGCAAGCTATTTGGTCACGCAAGGATCTTTCGGATCGGGAATGACACCGATACAAATATATATTCGACAGAAATCGGACTCTATACTGACGCCCAAGACTCCAATATTAGGCAATGTTGTAGCTGTCAGGGCCAATTCTTCTTAGTCGTCGATTAAGAGAACATTCCAAAGAATGCAAGTACGCCTAGACTTTCGAGGGACCACAATATAGACCCAAAATTATCGCCAACACCACAAAATCAGCCACCTCACCAAATTTAAGAAATATTGCGTGCTTTTGCCGGAACGGATGATCATATTCGACGGTACACCAGCTACCATTAGGTATGGCAACAAGTTCGACGCTTATGTGGTGCTGCAATCGTTGGCGTTATATTTAAGGCTATCAACGACATCGAATGTATCATTGAAGAGCCTCTGCTGCAAGATATAGAAGAAGACAACGAGTCTCTTGCATCTGATTGTCTTTCTATATTCTCATTAATCAGATACAGCAGTTTATTTGATGTGAAAAGTCATCGGATCAAACAGTTCGAAGAAGCTGTTAAATTCGTAAGGTATGAAATGTCGTACCGAATGACCTCTAAGCGATATCAACAGCAAAAAAGCTTTATCTGTCCCCAACCATTGTACTGCAATGAAGAGTCGCCAAGTTAGCATGAAGTGTATGTGCTGCTTAATTCCACAATATCATGAAGACCCTGAAGAAAACCTGGGCGTTTTCAGTCGCGTTCAATGGGTCAAGTGGATTTCATGAACATTCATCCATCGATATGAGGAATGAATTCTTCTAGCATTCATGAATACAGAACCTTCACGTTATTGCACCCCGTCCGAAGAAAGCCACACAGAAGTACTCATGTACGAAGTTATCGAGAAGCTTTTGGTGAAGTTTGCTCCGACTCACTTAACAGATGGAGCGGCAAAAATGACTGGGCACCTATTCGGCGTTGTCTCGCGTGTTTTGGATACCTTTACAGAGCGATATTTTATCCGTGTTTGATGTTTGTTTAATCAGATTGATATTGTTTTTACAGAAGACGTAAAATGCCCTCGACAGACAACGATTTTACACATCGTTAACAGCATTAATCGGGAATTTGAGTAAACCAAACGATTCTGTGATCAATTTCAAGCCGCATGTTCTCTTTTGTTGTCAACGCTCTGAGTTTTAATGAGTCGCGTCAGTTGGTGGTTGTTGAAAGATCGCAAAGCAGTATTTGACCACTGAAGCAACCTGCCTCGACGCCGCTTTGATCTGAAATTATTTTTTCTCACAAACCAATTACGATGCCGAGAATCGCAAGGACATGCCGTTACTCTGGCATCGCAGTCGGCTGAGCCCTAACAGCCTATAGTTAGCTTGAAAAAAATGGGTTTTCATGAAGGCCTAATGGATAAAGCCACACGCAGTCCTATATGACAGCCACTCGAAATCGTAACAATTCTGATGCCAGCAAAAATTCCTCATATATTACACCCGCATGTGATGTTTTTTGTCCACGTGGCATTTCGGACCTGGTCTTAATTCACCACAGCCGTTTGTCGCATTGTAAATGTGTACAACAGATTGAAAGCATTGTTCTGATGCAACAGAAAAGGACCCCCGTCTACAACATGTAATTCAAGCCTTGAAGACACTGTGGAGTTTAATATGGTCTGGTCATTAACTAGATTTGAATTTTAAAGCTTGTGAGATTCTCGAAAGACTAATCTACACCTTTTAAAATACTGCCCCCGTTAAAATCAAAAATTTTCGTATTTTAAAAGGAAAAAAGATGATCACCGCAGCTCGCCCACGTTTTTTTTGTCGAGGGATACTACATTCGAAACAGTTTCTCACCAATCCTGAAAACTTTTTTCGTTTTGTTCATCCCAAGTCGTTTTACCTTGTATGCCGTGTATTGACTCGAGTGCATACCGTTCTTTAATTCCAAATACGGCATTTGCATCATATGCAAAGGCCTGTTCATAACCACTGGAGTATCAGTGGTAAAAAAGATTGCGGTAGAGGGGTCCGAGGTACACATTGGCAATGAAAACTGTATCAGAAGAGTCAGGAAACAAAACATTTCGTATTTGTCTAAATTAAAGAATTCTAAGAGATGTCCAAAACAATAGAGCAGACTAGCAGTTACGGAGTATTATGTGCACTATTATGAAGGGTGTGGTTACACTTTTACAAAAAGCCACAACGTGGCTGAGTTATACATTTTATAAGGTTAAATTATATAGATGAGAAAATATATAGCTTTAAATATAAGCAGCTTTGCCGCAAATAAAAACGAGAAATATGGTTTACATTTTAAACGGAAGAGTTAATCTGCCTTGGGTTAAGGTTGTAAAATACTCTTGGAGTAAGTGGATTGCGATCCGCTAGAACTCGTACTGGTTCTAAGTATAGAGCGAAGATAACCGGCCTTAATCTAAACGAAATAGTTATCGCAGCCCCGCTGCACTGGGTACCACTTGTAATCAATCTACACCTGGGTCGTTACGACTGACCCAATGTGAGGATGGAGCAAACCAGCCGAAGTGTGGCATGGCCCTCGAAGACGTCACATTTGTAACAGTATCAACCATCGACGCTTAGTATACCCCCTTTATCGGCCGTCTGAGGGGTATAAAGAAACGGAATCCTAGTTGTTCAACAAAAACCTCGTGGAAACGTAGAGGTTGCTAGGTGGCCTACTCAGGGCATGCAGGACGCGCTCAAAAAGCTGATGTCTCTGCTTGGCCCTGAGGGCTTGTAACACTACTTTTCGGAAGAACCTGAAGCAATTAGCGCGCGCTTAGAGGCGTTTCCAAGCTATATAAATGCTCTGCTAGAGCAGCTACAACAGAAGATGTCGGCGTCGAACGCCACCGTCAACGACGGATGACTCGCCGGCTAAAGCCGCTCATGGTGAGTGTCAAGACATTCAAGGGCAAATACGGAGAAAATCTCTTACTCTGGGCGAGAGAAGAGAAGTCGAGATGACCGTGGCGTCCGCCGTACTCTAGATCAACCAACAGCGCGTGGTGCTGGCCATCTCCAATCTCGGTGGTCGAGCGAGAGAATGGTGCGGTGCTTCAGTTAAAGCGGCGTTTCCTTCCTGGATTGAGCTGAAGCTGCAGCTTCTACGAGTGCTCTCGCCGCCTAACGAGACATATCGCGTGCGATTTCCGTGCCGCCCGACAAGGCAAGAAGGAATTGGTGGTCTTTGTTCAAGAGTTGTATACTCTCATTGAAAGTTATTGGTGCATGAAGGAGGCTGTCTTTGTTTCTGTCAAATGCCTCCCGATGCACGGTGTTTCAACACCATTTCGTATCCTCCTTAAGGACATTCAACAATGGCCGTGCCATTTCAGCATAATTTGCGCTTTACTTGTGCAAGTAGTCGGCAAGGACAAGCCACTTGCGCAAGTCCTTTTGGTACTTTGGAACCGGCCAGACCACATTGGCCTTGACCTTAGTGAGATCCGCTCGAAGGCCACGCTTCTTGATAAAGAACCCTAAAAAGAGGATTCCCTCAGCGCCGAGGTTGCAATTATCTGCACCAGCAAACAGCTTATTCATGCGCCTGCACTTGAGCACCGCTCTCTATGAACCATGATTTTTCTTCATCTGTCCTCCCGTGCCCCGCACGACTGTGGACGAAGATGTCGTCGAAGTGTGTCTGTGCTACGCCCTGTGGGGCCTGAAGAACTACGCCACAAGACGATCAAATGCTGCTGGTGCATTTGACAACCCTTGGGGCATCACAGGCCACTCTCAGAGCATCCCGCTCGAAGTACTCACCGCTGTCAGCGGAATATCACTCGCTCTCACGAGCAATTGGTAAAACCCATCGACCAAGTCGAGTGTGCTGAACTTTGTACAGCCAACCATATTGTTCCGGAGAACATCCTTCCAGGGAATCAGCGTCTGTGCCGGAATGGTGGCAGCGTTTAGCTCATTATAAGAGTGAACAATACGCTACTTGCCGCTTCCGGACACAAACGTGGATGTCGAATGGGGAGACTTGCTTTCACGCACCATTCCTACATCGTTCTTCGCACAGAAGAATGCGTCAACGAAGTCACGCTGTTCCTTGGGCAGGGGGCATTGGCGTGTTGCGTAGTATTTGGTTCTCGGAGCCAGGTCAATCTCATGACACACACCTCGGTCCAGTGGTAGGACCGACGTCTTGAAATTTCTTTATTAAAGGAGAGTATGAATCCGAGGGATCCTTCAGAATCGACGATCCGCTTCGTGGGTTCAGCACCCTCTTGGTGTCCTCCAGGACAGCTTCATTCAGAAGCGACGACTAGATACCCTTTTATCGTATTATGACCACCTCGGCTGAATCGCCTGCCTTTAAGGCACTGCCAAACTCTTCAAGGACATCTCGTCCAGCTCAAGAAGAGCATTCATAGCCTCGACGGTTTCGTCGTTGTCCCCCTGTCATACCGTTGACAAAGGTGTATAGCTGTGCGCAATCTACTGTAGAACATCCTGGGTCAGGGTCGACGCCCTAGTCTTGCAGATAACATACGGCCTTGCCGTTTCCTTTCTATAGAAGTTTTACGTCTCATCGAGACCAGTGGGAACACGCACTCAGCGTCGTCCAATGCTCCCACTCCCTTCTCCATCGGTGCCCTGATGTTGTCAACAAGATCCGACGAAGAGCTGCACTTTCCGCAGCATTCGTCCGATGGATAACATGCCACTCCACACGCATCGGAAGGACGTTAACCAAGATGCCTAGGGCCTCGTCCGACCATGCCACTCCTTGCATAAAGCAACTGCTACGTAACGTGAACAGTGCTCAGTGAAAAACGTGCCACTCAACGTGCATCACTGTGGCCTCGCCCTCGATGCCTCGGACTATGCCACTCTTGACATGCAGCGGAGACAAAATTTGGTCACCGGCTGTGACATCTCACACTGTGTGGATGGGTGAGCAGTGCAACTCCACGTTCAGCCCGCGAGCCATACTCGGAACTCTTGTCCAATACACATTCAGTGTTCGACAACTCGGATACTCCGATATCCAGCACATTGACCGCCCCGGTCCAGTGCCCGCGCCAATAGCGCTCCTGTTTCATAGCAGAGGTGGGTTCATGACTCACCAAAGCTACGTGCGCGTAGCGCCCAAGGTCGTCGACCTCCATTCGACCCATGGCGCATAGTGTCCCAGCCAAGAATAAAGTCATACCTTGATTCCAAGTCTGATACTAAGCAGCGTTCCACGCTATCGAAGCCAAGAAAATTGACACCAAGGTACACAGGG
>NW_020187174.1:620453-620686 GCF_900000015.1 Plasmopara halstedii | reverse complement strand
CGCCTGTCATGGAAATGATCACTGCCAAAGTGATATTGGCAATGGCGCAACACTGGAAAGTACCAGCTAGACACGGAGATGTGCCTAATGCGTATGTTAAAGCATCTGCTGAAGAGGAAATTCTTATTTATATTAAGATCCCACAAGGGATGGAGGTACGGGATCAAGTATTGAAGGAGTTTGGTGTGAATTCTGCAAATGAAACCGAATTATTACTACTTCAGAGCCTTTAA
>NW_020187174.1:620340-620443 GCF_900000015.1 Plasmopara halstedii | reverse complement strand
AGTATTGAGATGATTCTCACGCAGAAGACTACGAATCGCCGTGTAGCAAGATGGTTTACTTGCGGAATTCCAACCGTTGTTTAAGTGGATTCCTGGGGAAACC
>NW_020187174.1:525715-620330 GCF_900000015.1 Plasmopara halstedii | reverse complement strand
AGAAGCTGCAGCTGCTGCTGCTGAAGTTGTTGCTGCGCCAGGTCGCTCGCGCTCTTGGCCCTGTCTTCCGCCGGCTTGCCCTCATCCGACATAGCTCAGCAGGGGGTTTTCTTCCTGTCGTTGGCCGCCGTGCAGATTTAAATCCAATAATGAGTGGAGAAGCGCGACGCCCTGGCCCCATTCGACAAAATAGAAAAAACCCTGTTAGCATTCAACCTCATGATTACATAAACAATTACATAATTGGTACAGTTTTGGCTCCTGACGTAACATTCTCAATATTGGGTACCCTGGCAATCGTGCTGGCTTGACTAACACCAAACAAAGTTTTTCCATATACTTAAAAGAAAAAAAGGATTGTGTATAGCATATTGCCGATTTATTCATATAATGCAGGCACTCGCTTCATTAAGCACAAGTGGATTCTACAGACACCAATAAATTTACGTTTTTCACACTATACAAAAAGTTAATGCGAAGGTAAGTACATGTACCGGTACTGGCATGACCAGTCAACAATAACAGCAGCCCAATGACGTCAAATCTTGTGGCAATGCTGCGAACAGGTCTTTCCAGACTCATCGAGGCTAGCCTGCCGCCACCTTCAACACGACTTCATTCACAGATTTGCCAAGATTTGTCCAGATGCCTTTAACTCTGTTTGGATATTTAAATTATTCCACCACCAACTGTGTCACTATAGTCCCTAAACTTCAAGCAGTTTCCTTTTGAGGGCACGAAGAATTTATACAGCAGCTATATAAAGAGAGGCGGGTTGCGAGATTAGGGACGTGCCCTCGTCCGCTCATAAAATTTATTGTCAGACTAGAAGCAAGTAACTCTCCCCACACAATGAGCCTCATCAGCCAGTCCGTGCGTGCCCTGAAGGCTGGTAAGTATCCCTTGTGCATCTGCAATCGCTCTCGCTGCTTTAATCATCGTTCATTCCACACTTAAATTTACTGTATGTCCATTTTTGTGCAGTCAACAGAACTAGCGCTATCCGCTATGCTGTCGTCCGATTCTCGTCTGATGGCACAGTTCACGGCGTGCCCGCAAGAAACAAACCAACCGAGGACCCTCAAGTTGTGATTCCAGAAGTCTTTCAGACTCTTGAGTGGTGTTTGTCTTCTCCCCCTCCCATTCACCAGTTTGAAGAGCCGCCCCTTGTTATCGAAACTTACGGAGACGTAGATCCATACCATTAAATCAGTTTTGGATAACGTCAGCTACGCCTTTGTTAAGAACTATAGAGGTGAACTTGGTCGTACTGTCACGTCGCGGCAATTAGTTTCATATTCAGAAAAAGTAACCAAGAACACGATTTCGATATTTTTTTATTTCTCTTCCTCTTTGTCGCGGGTCAAAATTGTTTACAGCTCGCGATACCAGTAACTATAGATACGTTGCTGGTACCTTTACATTGCTGCGGTTCGTCTATCGCCGCCATGTTTCTTTGATGAGCTCAATGTCTGCAAGGTCGTCATTGAGAATGTTGGTCAAGTGCTCTAGCCCTTGACGCTGCTTGTCCATTAGCTGTCACATACGCAAAATACGCAAAATCTGTCACAATTTCATGAAAAAAAGTGATTCTGCTTTGTTGACAAACCCCGTAAAGTCGCTGGAGGTCCTGGGAACTGAGCTGACTTGTTGGAGAAGTGAGGCTTTCGGTCTGGACATGCTGCATGGACACAACATCTTTTAATCGTGCCTTATACTGCCCTTGAGAGTCCAGTAGCGTCTGAAGCTTCTTCAATGTCGTCCTGCAAGCAAAACAAGTTGAATCAGACGCTAAACAGTGAAAAAACTAAACAATCTCGACGAACGCAAGAATATTCTCTTCTCGCTGCAATGGTTTGCCATAATTCTGCAGCAACTCAATGTCTCGCATGATTTTTACTAGAGCGTGAAAGAGCTGGATGTGCTCGCGGCGACACTTTTCCATTTTCTCCTCTGTAGCACGCATGTGTTTGTCCATCTCGATAAGTTGACCACGCAAATCATCCGTGTATTTATTGTACTTTTCAGCATGTTCTTGTTGCGCCTTAATACGCTTAAGTAGACCATCAAAGCCCAAGATTGGCACAGGTGCAGAGTTCAGCGGATCGGGATTGTCTAGCTCAGCTTGATTCCATAAGCGCTCACTAATGAAGGGGGGCCTGGTATACAGATGCCGTTGCATTGGATCAACGGCGTTATACATCAGAAATTTAAAGCGCGATTGTGCCGGGTCCTGATACGCTGCCTTGATTGTATTAAGCTGAGCAACTGATGCATCTGCACCAAGAATTATCGGAGCCGGGGCTGTCGAAGCTAAAGGCGTTGTGCCGAAACCTGAGGTACCAAAGAGGGAGGAACCAACAGCACCTGGGGTCCCAAATGTACTATTTCCTGTACCAGGCACCCCTGTGCCAAAACCAAACCCAGTGCCTGGAGTTGTAGGCTTCGCCCCAAAGCTAAAGCCAGTACCGGGGGTGGTTGTTTGATTGAAAATGGAAGGCGTCGAAGCTGTAGAATTACCAAATCCAAACGAGTTGGTTGCTGGAGCAGCTCCACCAAAGCTAAAACCCGTACCAGCTCCAGGAGTCGCACTCGTACCACCAAAATTAAATCCACTTGATGCTGCTGGTGTTGCGGTCGTTCCACCAAAGCCAAATCCAGCATTACCACCAATTGATCCTGTACCTGTACCGCCAAAGTTAAATCCAGAACTGGCTGCTGCTGGTGCTGCAGCAGGCGTACCACCAAACGAAAATCCACTGGAGGTTGCGGTTGGTGCACCACCAAAGGAGAATCCACTGGTAGTTGTCGCTGTGCTTGCTGCTGATGTACCACCAAAGTTGAAACCGCTGGATCCAGCGGCTGGCGTTGGTGTTCCTCCAAAGTTAAAGCCTCCAGCAGCTGGAGCTGCTGGAGCAGCCGAAGTCGAGCCAAAGTTAAAACCGCTAGAAGGAGTAGCCGGTGTCCCACCTCCAAAATTAAAGCCACCGGCCGCAGGTTGTGTAGTTGCTCCAAAATTAAAACCACTTGTTGCTGGTTGTGTTGTTGCGCCAAACATGGTGGAATGAGAGAGTATTGAAGTGGTTCTTGTGAAGATACTAATACAATATAGCAACATATAATTAGTTAGCTTAGTGTCGAAAGCGAAATTGATGGAGTAAATTGCCTTGTTTCGCTTGTTGCCGTCTCTTCTATCTGTAAGGTTTAGAAATATTGTATCGATCAGTGACTGCAACACACAGGAAAGCCTCAAGATGGCTATGGAGAGCACGCAACGTCGCAAGATGCTTGGCGCACGCTAAAATGTTGAAGAATGGTGTTTCAATTGGTTAAAAACATTCCGATTTTTATCCAGTCGTTGATTTATCTTATGAACTTCAAAAGCGTTAAATGACTGAGCTGGAGCCTCCAAACGCTGTCGGTATTAAATGGCGCGTTGGAAAGCGTCAGGTGCCTCTTTCACGTCATGAAATTCCACGACATAGTATAATGGGAAAAGAGACGCATCCGCTGACTTTTGCAGCAACGTTTTCTGATTCAAAGCAGATAGATCAGATTGATTGCCAAGAAGCGGCAAGTCCGCCATTCACTGATTGTCTTGACGAGAGTTTAAAGCAACGTCACGTTGATAACAGATCTCACGAGCTTGTAGAATTACACGATGGTGACTTTGATCCACTGGGAGTGCTAAGATCATTTGACGATATGAAGCAGAGAGAGTTTGAGTCTGCGCCCTTAAGGACACAATCAATTGAAGCGATCCAAGGAGCTACAAAGCCATTTAAATCCAAGGCAATGCCTGAATCAGTCAAGAGCAAGTGGAAACAGCACACGAATCGGCTTTTGGCTAAATACACAAACTACACATTCAAGATCCAAGCCAGTATGCTCGAAGTTAACGATCTTGAGAATAAATATTCCTTTGCGTCAAGAAACGATTGTCAGCATGCAGATACAATAGCAGAAGCGTCAGTTATTGCAAAAACCCGTGCACGATTGAAAGAGCTTGAGCAAGATACTTCAACACCGGGACTCTCAATGTCTCCTGAACAAGACGAGCGCATGATTGAAATTTCTCAAAGTCAATATGTGATCAAAATAAAGGAAATGGAAAACCGTCTGACTATAAGCTGGGAGAATAATCAAAAAGTTGAAGCGTTGCGTGTTGCAATTAAGTGCATCAAGCTGCTAGCGGACACAAACATAGCACCTCAGTTGTATCCATGTGTATTTGTGCTTGTGAGTGAAGTGCTTGATACATTTGGAATGCTCGTGTTTAGTCGTATCCGCTCACAAGCTTCGGAGGATGAAAATGGTCAACCTTTGCTTGAGTCACTCAAGGATAACTTCATGAGCTCCGATATCAATATTCAAGCCAAAGAAACATGTCGAAACTGGTTTTATAAAACGGCGTGCATTCGAGAGCTTCTGCCACGAATGTACGTATTGGGCTCAATTGTTTTATAAGGACTACGTTGTCACGTTATGCTGCTGAAACAGTTACATTGAAATCTCTTTGCTCCGTTGCTACCGATTTCTGTGTGATGGCGAATATCCTCAGATCATAGCCCGGTTGTCGAATATGATCAAGTAAGAGAGTATGCTAAGCAGTCTTTAACCTGATCAATTCAAACTGACACGTTTGAAATTGTCAAGGGGAGTTGGAGATCCAATGGTAGCATTGTATACGCGTCTGTACCTAGCATTAACAAGCTCCGAACTTCTAGAAACGACGTCTTTCACCGAGCTGACATCTATCTTAAATAGCAGCCTGCTCGACTACTTTTACGCCTTCAACTGGTTCCGCCACGAAAGGCTACAGAATTGGCTTCTGACTAGTAAAATGAAGTATGACGATTATCTAGCGCTGCATTCCCCTGCTATTGAGTGGTTATTTAGATGTGCTGCACCAGGAGCCACCCAGGAGACATTTGACTCGCTGGTTCTGCATTATCAAGAATACTCTAACAGCTCAATGATACTCAAGCATTTGTGCGAGTGTTTCGGTGGTCAGTTTTATGCGTCAATACCTGGTGAGATGCTTGAGCTCATTTGCGCTGCTTCTCCATCTCAAGTGTCCAAGTGTCATCTTTGCAGCCTTGTAGCAGTGCAACTTAGTAATGTAGCCGTTATTGCAAGCAATGAACCAAGTGGAAAATTGCAATTTCTGAACGATTCGTGGTCCTTTGTCATGTCTCAAGACGACACCTCGCAGTATATGGAATGTGCAGCAGCTTTTATGAAGCTCATTGTTGTTCACTTTTCGGTACGATAGATCTATGGCATTGATGAAGTTGTCGCTAATGTCAGTTGTATGTTAGCATCGTGAGGCACTAATCCTTTTAGAAGACGTTGTTCGTCACTTAAATGCTGCAACTATCGACGCATTGACGGCAAAGACTTACAATTTTTTGGGTACATTCATTGAAAACGTAGTGTACGGTGCTAAGGTGCATTTCGAGTATTTCGACATGTTGATACCATCAACTTCATTTTTAGTACGTGTTTACTACAGCGACAACTTGAATTTTTTCGCTGAAAAGTCAAATTCTGCCATGTAGACTCTCATGGATATGTTTAAACGAGATTCAAGTGTAGATGTTGCAAAAAAAGTATTGCGAGCGTTTGTAAGCGGTAGTATGAGGTCGTCATCGACCACGTCGGGTACCTTGCGACTCCATGTCGTCGGTCCGGAAGCTGCACTAGCCCACACCCTCTTGGTCGTCTGTTGCCGCGTTCATGACGCGCTGTCTTCACTCAGTACAGTGTCTCAGCGTGACGAAGCAACTCGCGATATCTCGGCATTTATCACGCGCCTTGGATACGTGAAGTCCACGACAGCAAGTGAACGAGCCCAAGATGAAGAAATGGACGCATTATTGATGTTGTACACAGATTGTCGTCAGGTTTTCTTTAAGCTGGAACAAATCACAAGACTTTTGTCCAGTTTGGTACTTCGACTGGCGATGCACGCTTACAAACGATTAGACACTGGTGGTCATCACAAGACGAGTGGTCATTTACGAAGAAATTTCATTCGATCGTGCTTAGCGTTTGCACACATCACGATTCCTTCGATTGAATCCCCGATTGAGAAGTTAGAGCTGCTGGTTTTAGCTGCAAATATCGCTCAAATGACCAACTGTATCATGCAAATGGATGCGTTATTAAAACTTTCGATCGTTTTGGTCGCGGAGCTTGACATGGGCGCTCTAATGATTAGTGACAACAATGAAAAGCCTACACATAGTCGTGCTTCTTCCGAAGACGTTAAGGTCGACTGCAATGTGATCGACCACACTATGCGAATTATTGCAAATTTAATGAGTGTGCTCGTATACGCTCCATCATTACATGATGAAGACGCCTTTTATTTTGTTACAGCTCTTCACAAAGCTGTGATGGAGCGCCAGACGTGGAATTCGTCGTTATCGTATCGTCTACATACCAATATCGCCCGGGTGCGTGTGCGACTTATGTTTGTACAATTGTATGCTTTATGGGGACAGGAATCGCTGCCTTGCTGTTTTAATGAAGTGGTCTCAAATGATGTATTGTACGGCGGGGACAATAAATTTAGCAACGAAGTACAAAAACGATTTAGCTCAAGTATCGAGACAGTGACAGAAGAAATTACGGCATTAAGCGACGGTCTAGACATAGCTGCAGTAGCAGCGCAGGTCGAACTTATGCTCGACTTTGTCAATTTAGTATTGCCTGTGCTAAATTACGATAAAACTCAAAGCACCGGAGCAAGTGATAGCAGCCCAAAGCAACCCAAGTCGCGCTCTGGTTTTGCGCTAATTCGTAAGTGCATGATTTACACTTATGAAAAACTGCAGTCGCTCAAGCTGGCCACCCCCACAGAGATTAAAAGGCATTACTTCAATAACACGCGCGACTACGTCATTGATTTCATGCAGGAAATGTTCAAGCGCTCTGATGAGTTGAAGCTGGAAACGCAGGCCATTCAAAGACTTCTTGATGTGCTAGGTACACTAGCACTTGAGTGACAGGTTGTGTGTGATACTAAGATTTCGCAACGGTTCCAACGTTGCAACTGGTGGTTGCTAACTGCTGCTAAATCAAGAATAGCTTCAGCATGCGACGCTACATGTTGTTCTGTTCACTGTGTTGAACGGACGTCCGTTTTTCCTTGCGAGTCAAAAGCATAGGCTCCTTTACCAGTTTGTTCATTTCGAAATTTTGGTCTCACAGCTCGCACTATAGAAACTTCAGGCATCAAAAAAATCTTCAATTATGGGCAGAGGTAAAGGAAAAGATAACAAGGAGGAGAAAACAGCTGCCAAGGACGGTATGTTATGGTTATGATGGCACACGTATTATGAGCATTTCTTACGTTGCTTTGACATATTTGCAGTTCCAAAGGAGGAAAAGGGTGGCAAGAAAGGTGGTAAAAAAGGAGGCAAGAAGTAACTATCACTCATGTGACAAGACGCGTCTGAGCATCTTACGCTCTTCCTGATAAAATTAAATAATTCAAAGGTTTATCTTCTTTAATTTTTGAACTTGAAGCACTTAGCATTTTCAAACAATATATCAAAACAAGCTGATTACCCTCGTGGAATAGTTAGTTAGTTGACTGGTTAGACTCCAATACTCAGCGACACAATCTTCATCGAGTGTTGCGTCAAAGATGTTTACGACTCCATCGTCATTTTAAACTTGACTGAATGCAAGTAATTAGCGATTTCAAGTACTCGCGTTCACGATGGCATATACTTCCCACACGAATTCAATAGACCACAATAATTGCGTGCCAGACTTCACAAAAGCCCACGATCAATTGACTTTGTCACTAAACGAAAACAATTTTTTTCCATCATAATGGTGACTCCATTTCCCAAAATATCCAGTCCAAAATCCCATCATCTTTCTTCACTTACGCCGACGTTTCTTTTTATTGCTCGTAAATCGGCGAGTACTGCATTGCTTTGGTTTCCCTAGTGAACCTTTCAGCGGTTCAAATACGCTTTGACCCAGTCCAAAATGCTTATCCTCATTATATGGCACTCCGTGGAGTTGATGTCCTTGTCGCCGATGAAAGTGTGCGATCGGAATTGCTGGAATAAAACACAGTTTTCGCTCTTCACCTTTGAAAAGATCCGTTTCTGCTCCCACTTCTTCAGCAAACTCAACTCGTGGGTCCTGCACACGAAACACGTCAACAACACAATTTTTCGCCTTTTCCGTGAGCTGTTTTTTCTCGAGTTTACGCTCTTCGGCATCCGATTCAAACACTTGTAAATGCAACTCATTATCAGTGATCAGTCGGAAACCAGCGGGATACATTGCTCCTGGCCAAGTCGTTGAAAATGGCTCTTCAAGCACATGTAAAGCTCCACTGGTCGAGACAGCCAAGACGCTTTGGCGACAGCGATCCCACGCTAATGCCAGTACACCATCTTTCACGCCAACATTATGCTGCGCAGTCGTCTTGGTCTGATCAGAAGCACGAGGCCACGTGAACAATCCATTTTCTCCAACATGACGATGGCGTACTACCGGGGTGCCTACGACAAATTCTTCGTTTCCGCTAAAGCAACAAACTGCCCATGGCGCACGCACAGCACCTGTTGAGTGCAAAGCCACTTCTTTTAATCCTAATGGATGGTCCTCGGTCACTGCAATGTCGTCCTTTGTAGGACATTTCATCATAAACTCGTGAATTCCTTTCGAGCTAGTTAGCAACATGGCGTTCTCTTGCCAGTTCACGCATAAATCCACAAACTGGATGAGAACATTGAGTTTGAGACTATCGAGACATTGTAGTGTTTTTGAATCTAAAATTGCAAGGGTTGATCTCGTTGTCGCACAATAAATACGTGTGCCGGACTGTCCATAGCGCGCACAGGAGGCCAGAATCGAATGTCGAGAATTCGATTGTGACGTTGGCTGAGCCACTTCCGTGTTCTCTAGTGGTACGTTCATTAACTCCGTCGTGTCTCCTGTCACGATGTTCAGTATCACTGGACAAGAGTTGCAAAGACTAACGAGCAAAATCTTTGGATCTCGTGGGTGGGCACTTAGCGCCGTGATAGTCCCATCAAACTGGAATGCCGATATGAGCGTTGCGGCTTCGACGTTCCAGATACAAAGTCGCGCTCGACGTGACGCTTTTTCCTCGCAACCAGCAAAGAGATACTGTGAATCGCACGACCAGGTGCATTGTGAAACGACCTTGAGTCCAGTTTTGGCCACATGGAGATCAGACAGCGTCAAAAGTGAGCCACCTCGGGCACTCTCAGCTTCGCCCTCGGGTTTCGAATCACTTTCGTTAATATCATCTTCTGCTTCCATCTCATCCTCAATAGACACAGCATCTTCAGTCTGTTCGTCTTCATCTTCTACCGACGCGTCATCGTTCGCTACAGAGCCGTCACCACCTGTTATTGTCGATTTTGCTAAAGTGCCATCCTGATTCGCATCTGTCTCGCCTGTAGGAAACTCGACAGCAATCAACGTTGGATCGAGCTCTCTCGTAATCACACGTATGCTCGTGTTGTCCCAGATAGTCATTCGACCGTCACGTTCACCGACTGCTAGTAGTGTGTGCGATGCATTTAGTGCCAAACAGTTGGCTTGCTGGGTATCTTCAAGACAACTCCAGCTCGACGTCGGACGTGACAACAGATGTTTTTGCAGGTAGTCGTCATCATCCTGTGTATCTTCTTCGATTGATGTGTCAATTGTGGACTCTGCTTCTGCACTAGATGGAATCGAAGCTGATTCTGAAGCAACAACGGTTTTACCTGTGCTGTCAGCTTGTGAGTCTGATTTAACGACTTCAGAGCTCGTACTTGCGGCGACCGACGCAGATGGTAAGGAAGATGAAGCCTGGGCAAGCTGCTGACGACGACGCTCGGCCTGCTGCTGCTCCTCGTTGCGTACGATTCGACGTAAAACGTGGCTCCACATCAATACTAACTTTTACAAAAAAATTAGGGCAAATATTTTATAGATTTGACATCAGAATAGTCGAAAGTTGCTTGGTAAGCGATCTCAATGCTAAAACGAAGCATTTCATACTATTTCTTAAATAGTCAAGTAAAGTGACAAAACTACAGTCTAAGTAGTGTTTGCTGCGTACACGGAATCAAAGTAGTGATCAAATAAAGCATTACCCACAAAAGACTTTTCATTCGCAAGCAATTTGTGGTGATGAGCACACTTAATCTGCACACGATCACGATGTGCTTGTGCACACACATTGCAAATATTTTAGATTTTCCCGAGCATACTCCACCAAATGTTATGATATATCGATCTTCACTTCTAACCTGTCAACACTCTCAACTCTCCCTCCTTGTTAAGCGAGCACAGGCGAAACGTTAATATGATACCCGGTCCTCCGCAAGATAATATTTTACGGTGGTAGAAATGTTAGTAGTGCTATCGCGTACTTCTGTCTTTAGCCACCAAGCGTAGACGGCACAACTACTCAAGTCGCATTAATGAAAGAAATGGTCAGGGGATCACCAGCGGCGAATGATAATTGGTTTTGATCATTCTGGAAATCTCTTGTATGATGGTATTATACAACGCCTGACCCTTCGGTGTAGCTTGGAGTTATCAAGTTCTTTTATATGATTGTTCGTGTGACGGGTCACACGGCACCTTGCACAGAGGAAGCTTGACTTCCAGAAGTATACAAACTCTAAGTGAACGGCAGTTCACAGATCCTTGGTCCGAGGACACGTTAACCAAATTAAGGTAGATTTAAGACTGAATATATTTATAGGTGTTCCTTAATGTTTTCCTATTACATGAACCAAATTTAGGTAGTTTTAAGACTGAATATATTTATAGGTGTTCCTTAATGTTTTCTTATTACATGACTCTCAAGCCATGTACCCATCTAGTAATGTGGTGTATGCCACACCACAGCTCCCTTGGGAGAGTGACGGGTCGCTCTCATGTGACCTCGTTACAGTATACATATCGCACAAAAGATACAGTCTTGTAACGACAACCAAGTCGTTACAAGACATCCTGCTTCCAATCGTAACGAGGTTGCTTCGAATCTCGCACATGGGAATCCTTACCTTTCAGAGGACGCGTAATGCTAACCTGAGAGTTTTGAAGCTAGACTACTGTACTATGTACATATAGAACCTATGCAACGCCCAGATGCCCCACATACCTTTTGTATCACGTGGAAATCATGAAACCTTATCATGATGCTTCTGAAATTTGCTCTCGATGCGATGGGCAACAATATAATGATACGTACACTATAACATGAATATGGTGCACTTCTTGCTTCCATGACTCACAGTATCAGCAAACCGTTTGTTCACTCTCTACTATCATAAATTTGGTTGCGTCTGTCACCATAAGTCCAGTGTTCATCATTAAGCTGCGCCGCTTTATACGCCCTGCTGCAGCATTTGTCTCCCGACCTGAGAGCTATTTAATTTTCATTGTATATATGAAGCAAAACTGTTGTGTCAAGCACTAGATTTCTATGCTGTATTCACAAAAGGAGATGTTGATACTTCTCATAAGCTTCCAAATCGTTAAGCTTTTAAGACTACTGATACGGAATCAATTCTATAAGCTTTTTTTCTACTTGTCTTTCCAGCTTCACACACATCGGCTGGCACTCCAACTTTTGGCATCCGGTACCCAGTCTTTGCGCACAGCTGAAGCCACGTATTACCAACGACGCACCGTTGTTCAGTGCTAATGGCATACAAAAAATCAAGCAGTGGATTCGGCAAGAACAAATACACAAGGTGTAGCAGCAAGGCGTCAATCCCCATCAAAGTTGTATAGATTATGGCATTGGAAATTTACGAAGCAATCTGGGAATAATTGGATTTTGTTAGTGCCTTTTTTCGCACACGATGAAATGCAAGATAATGTACGTGCCTTTGCTACCACAAATCACTGCAATGCTAGTATCAGAATTTGCCAAAAATTGTAGTTTCACCACATCATCTTCCTTGGTTGTAGTGCTTTCTTGTGTGTCCCTAGAGTGCAACATGTACAACATTGAACCAAGTTGGTTCCATGCACTTTCAAATATCTAATTTTGAATATGGTGGTCATCAGAGGTTACTGAGTTTCGCATGACTTGAGGGCTAAGAATTGAAGTGTTCATTCGAATAACATGGCGCATATCTTCTATTGTTTGAAGAAAGAACAATTGCTGACTGGATTCTTTCTTGTCATCCTGCTGTCTTCATCGAAAAATTGAGAAAGTAAGGCGTTGTTCCAAACGACTTTACCAAAGAAATGTTCTGAGGGACGAATGCTGGTGAGAATAGGCAAATAAGCGTAAATATGTTCCCATCTGTTCATACTTCTTGTGTCATGCGATGGCATGAAGTCGCCCCGCTGGCAAACGAGATTAGTGGCTGTCGTTGCTACATTAATGGCTTTACTGTATAGTACCAGCATAGATAGAGTTTAGCTTTGTCTAAAGCACGCCATTGGGCCGCACTTTTGATGCTCGCGCTCATCACAGCTGGCGAAATTGTAGCCACGACTTTCTGTAAAAGACTTGGTCAACATTCGCAACCACATGACGACCGTTTTCTGGCATGACATAAAATCTTTTTCTAAGGTACTGAAATTTCATATAGCGAAATTTATTATCAAATGCTGCCAAATTTGTTAGCAATAGACTCGATGTCCGCGTGATATTATGACCTGTGTGCACTGTTTAACCTGTGAGCGAAAAAAACGTAACACCACAAGTACCTCGAGCGGATCTAAATTAGATTGATACAATTTGGTTTCATGTCATCATTGCAAATACATTCATCAAGCTGCACTAAGTTCTTAAAGTAAATTACTTTTATTGACTTGAACACAGAAAGAGTTTAGAGGTAGTTTTCAACATTTATGATTGCTACAGGGAACTCTCTACATAGCTGACGACACGATTTGTCAACTTGCCTGATTTGGATGGCTAGATTTCATCATCTGTTTTACGACAACATGGTATAGATGAGCGAGCTCTGTGTCTCACAAGGTCGTGTTGACCGCAATTAAGCCTCATTCAGCAAATATCCTGCTCGCTATCTACTAAAAATGACTTGTGCTGCTGCCTCTGCCTGCATTTTCGCGGGAATTCTCATCTCTGCCAACGCCTTCACGGTGACCATCACTAATAAATGCTCGAGCACCATTGATCTATACACGCGCCTCGCTAATGTCTACACGGATGAGATCGATATTATTGTCCCGGGTGGCTCGATCAACAAATCTATCGGGAAAGGTTATGAAGGTCACTTTCGCAACGGCTCAAACGACGCTGCAACGCTCGTTGAGATCTCCACCATGGGCGAACTCGATCTGACTTGGTACGACATTGGAATTATTCCGCCGCGACTTCACCCCGATCACATAAACTGCATGGGACTTCAGGAGTGCAAAGACCATTCGGATAGTGGAATTGGTTTCAATACCCCCGTGCAGATCACTCCAACATCAAACATCGGCAAAGACGCATGCGAGCAGCTTGAGTGCTTAGCTGACGAATGTCAAGATGCGTACAACTTTCCCACGGACGATAAAAAAACTCATTCTTGTGCATTTGGCACTGATCTAATCGTGACTTTCTGTCCAATGAGCGAGTCAGTGTCGATCTCGCAAGATTCCCCAGTACAACAAGAAACAGATTCCGTTCCTGACACAATGGAGGCACCTGCTGCTCCGGATAGCAATTCAAATGAGGATCAGACACAAAATGATGATGTCATTGAAAACTCAGACACTATGGCTACAGAAGTCATTAACTCAACGACTTCCACTCCCACACCAAACGATGTAAATCAATCCGAAAATCCTTCTGTAGAGGTAACACCAGAATTCACCACGGCCACTCCCACGTCAAAATTCTGCGTCTAAACAAGCGATTGCAATCTTCAACGAGCCATAAAGCGTAGAAATGTAATAATTGTTATCAACAATACAAAAAAGAAAACATTCAAATTTTGTCAAATCTAAATAGTAATTGAAATGGCGGCTCCGAGCACGGCGAGTAAACGTCTTGGTCGACTTCTGCCTCACTCAAGTGTGCTATTCTTATGCGACGTTCAGGAAGTTTTTCGTGGTCTCACATTTCAGATGCCCACGGTCATCCATGGCACGAACACAATGGTCTGCTGTAGCACGTTTTAAAAAGAGTATGTTCATATTTTCATCTTGTACCTTTTCCATCAGGTGTCTGCAGCTAAGATCATGAACCTACCGGTGGTCGTGACGACTCAGTATTGCTCGCGTCTTGGTAATACTGTGTCTGAGATCTCGAAGAATCTAGAAGGCATGCAGGATGTCAAGATCTTTGACAAGATGAAGTTTTCGATGCTTGTGCCTGAAGTGGAACATCACTTGACCTTCAACATGCCGCAACGCAAATCTGTTCTGCTCTGCGGTATTGAGGCGCATGTGTGTGTTCTGCAGACGTGTCTTGACCTACTAGAGAAGGGCTTTGATGTGCACGTGGTCTCGGATGCTGTATCCAGTTCTACTAGCTATAATCGCTCTATGGCTATAGAACGCATGCGTCAGTCCGGTGCCTACATTACTTCAGTCGAGTCAGCCATATTCCAGCTAGTAAACGATGCAAGTAACCCCGAGTTTAAGAACACATCCAAGCTCATTAAAGAGCATCTTAAAGTGGAAAATGGTTTCATAGCCAGCGATCGCATGTAGGGTCCATTAATGCGTCAGTCAAGTGTGGGGTTTTTGTTAATATTAGCACTTATCCTCAACTTTGCGAAAGAAATCGAACAGTGTCTTTTTACCAATTAAAGCCGTTTTCTTAAGCGTTCGAGATTCACAGATAGCAGCAAATTTCGATGATGAACGTGGTCTCTTTTTGGACCTGGGACTTTGCACAATCTTTGAAGCGATCCCATCAGTAGATATTGGTGCTTTTACGGAATGCGAACACTCCATGACGAGATCATTAAATGGGGTTGCAGTGACTGAAGTTAACTTTGATACAGCTGACGTTCGTGACAGTATGCCAATCCTTTTTTCATTTTTCCTATGCCAATCGTCGACTTTGGAAAATTCTTTAGTTTGTGCAGCGGACCTGTAGGCATTTTTTAGGCCTTGAATCGATACTGTGCACTCTTTCGCCTGCAAGCGTTTCTTGTACGCAATCTGTTCAGCCTTCCCTACTGGAGAAGACTTATTAGCCATTTGTTTTGTTATAGATATCCTATGTTTAGTCTTTGATATATCAATCGGGGTTTCCTTGCCATTTAAACGTGTGTTCAATGGTTTTTGATGTTCAGGTGGAGCTTCATCGAACTGCAAATTCTGTAAAATTGTTGTATCCTTTACGAGACTGCATAAAGTTCGAGCGCACACCTCACCCTTGTAAATCTGTTCCACGACCTCACGCGAACGTATTTGACCAAGAAAACTTTTTGTCGAATTTACAACAGAATGTAAATTATCTGGTTCAGCGACCAACGGCAGTGCTCGCTCTTGCGAAGCGATACAAAGTGATTCCTTAGCGCGCTGCAGAATATCAGGAAAGCAGTTTTCATGACCCATATTGACCAAAAAGTCGCAGCTCCGTGCAGTTGAATTAAAGACAATATGGTGATAAAAGATAGCCTCCGCATTCAGAAATTGCTGCATAAATCCAGTTGGGATTTTCGTGCCGGAGCTTGAGAGTTTACTCACTAATCGATGGACGCGCAAAGAGGCGGGAGCCCCACGAAAGTTATATATGTGTTTGACAGCTGTCTGTTGTACAAATGCTCCATTAGTGTGAGGAAGGAACGAAATCCACCCAAATGAAACTCACAGCAAATCCTATGTTTGGAAGGGAATCTAGAAAATCACATCCAGCTAAAACACACACTTGGACGAACATGCGTGTGGCTTCTTTTTCTCCTGATGTTAGATAATGAATTTTTCTCATCAAAGCGTTTGCTGAAGAAATCGAAAGACAATTCTTAGTAAACATGGGTGATGACAACCAATTTAGAATCAAGCAACTTTACAAGAAGCCTTTGCTGAGTTCTTATGGAGGATAAGGCGCGACACCGCCTGTAAAACAACAAACGTGTTTTTAAATTAGAATTTGGCTCAGCATCACCAACAATGAATATATCTTTTGCCTGAACATAGCCATTTTCTTCCAGCTTGACAAGCACTGGACTGCAGACGTTGGCAGTGAGGCAATACACCACGACATCCGAGTCTTCCGTCACAATACCGGCTGCCAATTTTTCCTTGCACATCCATGCCATCTAAAAAAGCAAATGTTTAGCTCAATCACTCAAATTTAATTAGCAGTAAGACGTGCCTGGGCATCAGCCTCAAGTGGCGCCACTACGAACGGAATTTGAGCAGCACGCAACGCGTTCATCACATTAAATATTATCGCTGGAGAAATATTGACCGACTGTACTCACTCTCACAAATCAAGAAATGCCAGTAGCACAGGTATATAGAAACTTCCACGACGCACCCTCTGAAATAACTGATATGCTTTATGAAGTTCATCCTCACGCTCACTGCCTTGGAGCCTCTTCGAGTCAGCCATTGCTTGCAGCGCACGCTTACGATTCTCCTCTTTGTATGTTTGTCTCTTTTCTTGCGTTGACGACTACAATAAATGAGTAGATGTTTGAGATGTAGCTACATCAAAAGGATAACAGATTGCATGCTGCCTGCACCTTTAGTGGCAGCCGCTGACCATCGAAGACAAGAATGACTTCGGCCACACCATAACTACGTAGCATATCTACTTTGCGCAACATGTATTGGATGTACTTATCAGTATCTCTGCCGATCGAGAGCTCGTAGGCACAGCCGTAGCAGCTGTAGTAAGCACCCTGCGATAATTAGCTTCTTGTCTCAACGTGAAGAAACGAGTTTGGAGCGTACGCTTTATGCAGCCAAGAGAGCGCATCAACTAGAAGCGTCTGGCCAGCAAACTCTTTGAGATGAGTCCTATCAACAGCGTCGTTGAGCTGACGAAGAAAGCTATTGATGCCCATTGATTGAAAGCTGCAATATTTTATAAGAAATGGAAGCTTCCATTTTAATACACAATTCGTTTTAGTGATAATTGTAGTTCATGCTATGAATACATCGATATTTTAAAAGGGAATTGCTGCAAAGAGTTGTCTGTGGGTAGTCAGCAGTGGACATGTCGAATCTGCGCCGAGCACCTTGCACAGTAAATTCCAAAACTTTCTTGTCTCGACCAGAAATAATGAACACCTGCAAGCCATGTTGTCGAGAACTTTGTCGGGTAACAGCTTTGTCACAGACACCGGTAGTGGTATCGCTGACAGCAGTGATGTGAGCCATCTACCTCAGAAATCCGCAAGGGTCATAACGCCAGTATTACCAAACCCGTCTTTGGGAAGACCAGTGTACTACATGGTGATGGACTGTCAGCATCCTTTCGGGGCCGGCGGCCTAGCTAGCCGACAGATAGCATATCATTTGCTTTACGTTTCTGCAATTGATAAGACCGTACGAACTCATTTTTTTGCGATTGTAAGCGCGGACTCCAAATGTAATAGCTCCCTCTCTATCTAGTGCACGAAACTCCTTCGTACTCGATATGACTATCTAGTGTACCCAAACGTTTAACCACCTAGTGAAGTAGCTGTTTGGCCACAACGTGGCTGTGCAATTACCTTTTACAACGACAGAATCGTCTGTTGTCTTCTAGAGGACTAAGTGTCAAATGTGAGAAGCAACATTAAACACTTGCGAACGGTGTTCGAGTGTTTGCGCTCAGATGCGCTTCTGCAATTATTGACAAGTGTGTCAATGGCGCCGTCGAGATCCTCTTCCTTGGCTGCTTCATTAAGAAACATGGTCTGCAGGCACATTAAAATGGCTACCGTTAATTGGCCAGTGCCTCTGCCCCAAATGGGCTTTTAAGGAAGTTTGGCCAGGTCACATACTTGCGATAGTCCAGTGCAATTTATGTCGACATCGCTTCATCTAATTCTTTTAAAAGTGATGTCAAATGGTGTGGGTGCGGCAGTAAATTTGGCCTTTAATGCTGTTTGAGGAATCCTCTTGTGCGCCCCGATCTCAGTTCTCCTAGACCTAAATCAGCCGATTTGCGTTGACCGTGACGCTTCAACCTTTGTAATAGGCTGCACTTACTCCAAGTAGGTGTCAACGGGCATGAACTCATGATCGCATTTATGTCTTACCAGCTCAAAGTGGCAGAGAACAACTGCTTGATCAAAACACGATGCTACTTTCAGTAAAGTATACTCTTGTCAAGTTTGAGGGTGCGCCTGTTTGACAATGAGCTATTTGTGACCGATACAGATCATAAGTCGTTGCGCACAATCCCATCGTCACCACATTTCTCATAAAAATGGCAAGATACTTATCTTCCTCTGTCGTGTATACATTTGAGGTAAGGTTTTAACCGCTCGACTTCATTGGTAGCGGTTGGGGTTTTGTGTCACCCAACTATGAGCTACGACCAATTGATGATTTGATATGTATCGCTCGCGGGTCGGACGCAACATGTGTCGCGTTGCCGAAAGATTTGGATAGCAACGGGGTGTATAATGAATATACCGCTTTATCGAAACACTTGTTCAGTGCGTCTGCACTAACAATCCGTATCCAGGACTTGCTGTATTTCAGTATTGATCTGTTTGACGCTTGATGTGCGATGGTTTTTGACGATGATGATCTCAAGCACCTAACAATGTCGTCGCACATAGTAACCCATCGGATATCAATCTGGAAAAAAATGGTATCTTGTTCAGTGAGCGCTATGTGCCAGTGGTCCAGTTGAACCAGATGTATGCGCACGTCGGCGCCTTTGGCCAGGCTACCGGTTCGGCAAGTAATAGCAATTCCCAGCTATGGACTTTATTCGGGTCTTCTTAACGATACATTCGAATATCCAGGTATGATGGATCTTGCGGGTCGCGCTGCTGCTATTCATCGGCAAGAGCACAACCAAGCTGCTCATCGACGAAGTGTATCACCAACATTGCTTACCCGTATCCTATGTATCGGTTAGAAACCCGCGCTTCACAAGGAAGTTCTAGAAAGCACTGTTTAAATTTGGCTGAGTGCCAGATCGGATATGTCAACCGATGGTCATCCACAAATCGATGGTCCAATGACTGCGTGGACGCATCGTGAATGATTTATTTCGGAGGTACTGCACGGAGCGACAGGTGATTAGACGGAACGCGTGAAATGTATCGAAAAGGATATTTTTCAAGCTCTTGCGCGGAGCGATCGGGGGGGCTGGAGAGAATTAATTTTACTCATTGAGTGTAGTATGTGCTGAACAGGCTATGCTTCATTTTCATACCTCTTTTGAAAACTTCCCGGTATCATGGATAATGCTACGAAGTGGCTCCGGCCATAGCGGGGGGGGGGTTCGTTCAAAATTGACTTGATGATATCAGCCCGGCTGCATTTGAAGTAAAAGCAGATTCAATTATTTAATGAGATGAAGTTGAGTGTCATGCGCAGGAGGCGTAACGCTACGGCTGAGAGATAGGATGCTCAAAAACGCGCGATGTCAGAGACAGGTCAACCCAACACGAATATATAGTGGGATAACAGGTTATATTAGATGTAATGAGCCTATTTATACATGCATTGTCAGAGTTCCGCAGAAGCAAGGCGAAATCGCGCTACATCGTACCCTTCGCGGTCGTACGAAGAAAGGAACTATACTTTTCACTCTCCCACATGGTATGCGTACAAATTACATGAGGTTGTGGGTCTACTGGAGAAATGTCATAGATCGATGTGAAGTGCTTCGTTGAATACGGAGAAGCTTCTATACCATTTTCTGCAGCTGAGCTACTCTCTGTCCCCAAGCAAAGGCATCATTCTGATCCTCTGGGGTGCCTCACACCAGGCAGCGCAATGGTAAGCCTAAAAAAAATCCGAGATTTGACTTACCGTAGTCACGATCGCAAGTCAAGACGCTCGAAGCATTCAGCATTTCAAGATTCCGCCACAGCCAAGAGAGCTGATGAGAGCCAGCTGCAGAACATCCGTCCATCGTCGCGCTGCTCGATGATTTTATACGTGGATCATTTTGTTGGCCAGCGGGCACACCGGGTTGTAGCCAGTCTAGCCACTTGCTACCTGGCGCACCTTTGAATTTCATCCCCGGTGGTGTCCTTCGTCACATTGTGATTTCTGCTCGCGGGTTAGAGCCAACCTTGTTGTGAGTATGACTCTCGGTTTTTTATCGCTGCTACAGCAGCCTAATGGTGACGAGTGGGGTTGTAAACTCCAGATACTTTAGGTGATGGGTCTTCACCTCGACGGTCGTGTCTTGCATTTTACGCATTTAATCAAGTATGAGTCGACAAGTCTATCGGACGTCCGTTTCGCTCAATTTGACTGCACGGTATCAAGTTGGGTGAGACGGCGTGTTTACTCTACCGGTCCGGGAACTGAGCTTGTAAAACTCATGGGCATTTAGCTAACTTCAAGACCACAATGTCTTATGGAGGATACTGGGCTATTTGAGTGCTGCTGCTCCAGGCGTAGGTGGTTCATCTGAGCAGTAATTATCTGCGGATTACATAAACGCTCGCATAGTATTTTCCGGCTCTCAGAAATGAGATCCGAAAATTCTATGCGAGCGCTTTCGTGTGAGTGGAAGGCCCGCACGCATAGGCGCTTAAGGGATCCACCCCAGCGCGACAAGTAACTTCTGACGTTTGGAACCCTGATATGGCGCGATTAATTGGTCAAGAGACGGCGAGACTCCTGCACACATAGATGGGCTCTCTGATCCAGGTTTAGCTTGTTGGTGACGAGATGAGTTCCACGGAGGGTTAAGTAGTCTTTGAAAAAACCACGGGGTACGTGAGTCGTGTAGAGGATACGTTGTGCCCAACAAGCGCCTCCACCTTATTGAACGGCGAGGGCCGTTTGATGTCAGGCGAGTGCAGAGGTGTCTGGTTATGTCGTGAAGGCTCGCTGCAATCGTTCGGAATGGAGAACACCTCAGAATTCGTAGCGCGTTGGTCTGAAGGTCTGCGCCTTTTCTGGAGTCTCGTTAATTCATTCAGTTTGGCACATACGAAAAATCACCGGTGCAAGTATATTCCAAGAAGCAAGCACAGAAAATCCCAAAAGGTGGTAGAAACCTCCAGGCATAGTGGTTGCTTGTAAAATTGTTGCTTTTGCGCGGTGGTTAGAGAGGACAAAATTATTGTGATTCGTAGTCTATATCTTACACGTAGAAAGTGAAAGAGGTACATACTCTCACCTTACATATGTGGTACAATTGCATTACATTCAATACTGCACAACGCTATGGGATCACATTGCAATTTGATGTAACTGTGAATATTCATTAGTAGCTTAATATTGTTATATATATGAAGACGATCGAAATTGGTGTGGATTAGGTCCGTGGAACACGTTCCAAGACAGGGTTATATTAAACCGAATATATTTAGTATTGATATCAATAGCATTTAGCCACGTGTACTCCTGAAGTGGTAAAGCTAACTATATTACTAGTTACGCTAGAGTCTCTCTGTTCTACTTCTGTTTAAAGCGTACAGAACCACCCTGAGTGCGTCTGATAACAAAGCGTTTTGATATGTAGCTTTTATGGAGACGACGCATCTTTTTTCTGCGCTTTATGATGCCCACAGGTGCTTATACAATTCCTCTTGGGGCCTCTGCTTACTGCCCATATAATTCCCAATCTCCAGTTTCTACCGCCAAGAGTGGTACAATTTATTCACTGACACTGGCGAGGCTGATATCCATCGGACTTTTTACGCAAACCGAGCCAGATTCTTACAAAGTCTAATATGTGCAACAGCCATTGCAAAATCGATAGGTACATAATCTCAAAGTGCGCTCATCGCCATGACTAATGTTCAAGCAGATACAAAGCTGCGAACATCATAACGGGCCGATATAGCATCAATTCACAGACATACCTTATCCTCTTGTTGATTTCAGTGTCCAAAGAGACTTATACATCAGCAAACATTTTACCGTGCACCTAGCGGAGATAGACCTTTAATTATACGAGTCCGCGTTAGTTAACGCACTTAGGTTGGTTATGCACGAACCACCCAGATGCGAGTCGAGAGCCTATCAAATTTTGCAATCTCTTCGTTTGCTCTATCGTAAAAGAGATATATTGTGGCTCACGTCTAGCTCAGCATCAAACTATAAACATCTGTTTTAACGACCATAAGAATATATGCTATATGTTGTAAGGTCCAGGGCTAATAGCCCATCCCACGAACCTCCCCCGTATGTGGTCTCAGCCCCACATTCGTATCAAGTATTATTTATTAAGGCATTCAACTTGCTGTTGCCGAGCTTTGCTGTGTGTACGAGGGACAATAGTTTCATGTATACAAACATTCTGCTCAAGTTCGTACCCCGTTCCACTTTTTTCCAATTAAAACCCCGCCAAGGTCATTTATCATCCTGGTCGAAGTCCTTCCTGGTCGCAGACCATCTGTATCCTTCAATCACGAATTTTCTAGTCGGATGATCAAAACTGCACTTGGTATACCGTGAATTTCCCAAAAAATGTTATACTTTAGAGTCCGCAATAACAAACGCACAACGATTAAGGTCGGTACAATTCTTTCAGGAGCTAAGCCGAGAGCCTTTAACGAATTTAGTTGTGTAGTTAGCTCTGCTATACCAAAATTACCAATGTCTATAACTAATGCTTTTTAGACCAATAGTGATGTATATGCTTTACTATTTTTAATCTGTTTATATTGTCAGACATGCGGCTGGCAGCCCACATGACCAACGGACCCCCCTTTCCGCACAATGGCTGCGCGTGGATCCTTCAATATGCGCAGTTTTTTATCAAGTTACAATTGTGATTCTAGTGGGAGGTTCCGTTTAAGAAAGGTTGAATGTGTGTTTTGGTTTCTTCAGAAACAGTGGTCCTTAGTTTTGTGAAATACAAACCAAGAAAAACTTAATTGGTACTTCAGATCGTGGGCTCAACACACTTTGTGTCTTAAAAACGCTCGAAGAGCATCGCGACTCAGCGGACGGCGATCGACCAAATCGTCATCGCCCGTCGCCGACTCTTCCCGATGAGAATAGTGGCGTCCACTACCACGTGGAACGCCTTTTGGGTCGACGTCGTCGGCGGGGTTTAATTCAATATCATGTAAAGTGCAAACTCCGAGGACATGTGGGTGTGTGAGGTGCCACTTCGGCAAAACTGCCCAGGCCCACCATGACATGGATTAACGTTAGTGTCCTTACAGTGGACACTGATGGCATCAAGAAAAAAGGTCACCTATGTTGTGAGAGCTTGCTTTCTACGTAGTCGGTGTCGTACGTCCAAGAAACTACATTTGCAGAAAGCAAGCACCTCTTAATGTTCAAATTCCACCTTGACTCGAGCTTTAAGCACACAGCCTTTGTGGACGACCCCAATTCGATGTTGGATTGACCCACGATAAGTCGGAGCGGTAGAGTGCTCACGGTGCTTTGCTCTGACCTTCTTGGCTTCAACTCGGCGATTGAACTCCCACAGCTGTCGGCCGCAGGTCGCTACCTCCTTTGGTTCAGGAAAACAACTGCACGAGGTTACTGGAGGTTTCCGCAGTGCCTTCTCGACTACCTGAAAGTTGTGTCTGCAATCGAAAAGGTAGCCGAGCTAATTTGCTATCAACTGCGTGCCGCTGAGAACCCCGTCAAGGTATGGAAACAATGGAAGACGAGCATCAAGACACAGCAGCAGGATGTGCAGAAGAGGCTGCCAATACAGGACACGCAAGCTGTTGAGGACGCCTGCATCACACTCGCCCAAGCTGCTACTCGATATCGTACGGCAGGTAGCGACTCAAATCGCGAGCTCTTCGACGAAGCCATACTACAAGAAAATTGTCGCGCGGGGTAGTTGATATATCCAAGACACCGCGTTCGACTTCCAAGCGACAACGTCGAGAAGTCCACCAAGAACTTCATCCGTCCTCTGGACATGAATCTGCGTCGAGTCTTGGTCGAAAAGTCGTGACACCAAGACGGAAGGTCTCAACAAATCCTCAAGAGATCCCATTTTGATAACTGGGGATTCAAGACAGGGGATCCCAGTCGTCCAGCCATGCATTGTAAGCTTCTCGACTGGAACGTCAGCTTTGTCCCGATGGTCGATCGTGCGATACTTGAAGCACCAATCATATCTGCCGATCTTGCAAATGCGATTCGGGACATTAATGCGACATCTTCGCCCGGCATTGACGGGTTGATTACCGGTTTTCTACCAGGCCGTTTTGAATGTGTTCAGCAAGTGCTCAATGTCCAACTTTGGCGTGGGGATGCCTGCCGTGGTTCTGCAGAAGATGGGATTTGGGGCTGAAGTAGGCAACTACCGACCGATCGTACTCATGCAGGTCGATGTGAAGGTGTTGTCGAAGGTGCTGACATATCATTTGCAGCAAGTAATTGCCGACTTAATCCACGCAGACTAGAAATGATTCGTTAAAGGAAGGTTCATCCATTATCACGTGCGGCTCCTCGCTGATTTGCAGGACCTCGTGACAGCTCGCACGAAGAGGCGGCCGTGAAGTTCTTGGACTTCCAGTAGGCGTCCGATCGAGTCAACTGGCGCTACATGATCCGGCTTCTCGAGAGAATGGGGCTCGGCATAGCGTTTATTCGATGGATCAAGCTGTTTCACGAACCTACAAGCGCATCTACTGATCAACCGGAACTCTCTGCCCGCACCGCATCCGATGTGAGGCGTGAAGCAAGGCGATCCGCTGTCTGCGCTGTTCCTCGTCTTGACGATCGAGCCTCTCGGCATATGGCTGATTTTCTTCGGAGAGTACGGTATGCGAAAAACGTATTCCATAAAACCACAGCGTATTCTTTACAGGTGACTCGACTCTGCTTGTGAGCTCGGTCGGGAACCTGCAGGCGCAGCTTGAGATCGTGGAAGACTACTGCAGAGGTTCCAGCGCAAAGATCAACTTGTCAAAGTCGGTACTCTTTCGCTTGATCAGCTCCGTGATTCATGGCGTCCAAGTGCTCGACCGCACGGAGGCAGTGAAGTATCTCGGTATGCCGCTCGGACAGGCTTTGGTCGACGACACGATCATCGATTTCTCGATCAACGCTTTTACGAAAGCTTTAAGGCGTGGTATCGGCGCACACACACGCTCCGTGATCGACTTCTAGGAGCACAATAGATGGAACTTTCCTGTCTATGTCACTACACGCAGCATGTATCGATACCAGCACCGATATAATACGGTGACAGTCGATGCTAGATCGATTCGTGCTGAGTCCCAGGCACGACCGCGACAAGTCGCATGTAAAGCTTATCCCGAATGAGATCGTAAGCCGTCGACGAATTCTTGGCGGACTAGGTGCCCCAAGTCTGGACGCGCAGCGTCTTGCAATACTACTGCAGCTCATGCGTGCGGAACTTGACGACAGCGAGCATTGAGCTGCTCAAACAGCTTCTTTTTCGCACTGGGCGAAACAACGCGCTTGACTTCCCCACGATCTCTTCGCTTCACAATGGCGACCTGCTCAGGTGGAGTCTGGGATCCCCGTGGTGAGCGAGTTCGATCTGGTGGTACTAGGCACACTGGGAGATCACATGGCACTAACTTTCACCTTACGAGCATGCAGTGGGTGGTCCCCGACGGCCGATCTGGTTCCACTCAGACGCTATCTTGCACTTTGATTAGACCCCACGGACGCACACCAGTACAGCATACCTCCGATGCATTGACATGGACCACAACAAAGCTTCAAGCTACATGTGTCCAGAGTCTTCGGGCTGAGATCGCTTGCAGAATTTGTGCGTGAATCCAACGCGTGGCGGATGCAGCAAGACTTCGCGGAACAACACATCGATTACACTCGCGCGAGTGTGACGCCTGGTTTACAGGCAAAGCGGCTGTGGAGGCTGTATAAGAAAGCCATACAGATACAGATCTTGGGTCGGCTTGGCGCGTCGCAACTTGTGTTATCGCCGTCGAACAGCGAGCAAATCCGTCCACTTCCCCATCTAGGCTGCACAAATGGCGTGAAGACGAGCTTGCTTCCGGAGATAACGCGATCTGCAAATTTTCGTACTATGCGGACACCCAAGTCACCGATGACGCCACATCCAATGGCAATTTTACTCGCAGCGAGTTGATGAAGGCAAACCAAGTCGTTTGTCAACTTTGCCAAGCATTTGCGTAAGATTCTACTTCCTGTCTTCGAAAACTCGCTGTTTCGGCTCGTCTTCCGTCTTTCGTCCGTGGCACTCGAGGTTCTGGTTCCTCGAGGCGGCAAACCCACGCATTCTGTACTGTATCCGCGACGGGTGCGATGCCATCAAGACCGAGCAGCACTCGTTCGTTGACTGCAAATCCCATCGCAGGTCCGGCGGCAGGTGCTCGAGCTGGTATCACCGCTCTTCGTTAAGCGTACAACATGGCTCGACATTGCTCTGACAAAAAAATGCAAAGTACGCGACGGCTGGAAAGCTTGCGAAGATGCTGTCGGCAATGTGTGGAACATTCTACGCGCGATAACACTTTCTTGGTCCGACCGCAATCAGCCACACCGGCGCTCGCAGCGATTCAAGTACTTTTTTGCTCACATTTCGTACCTCTAACGACGCCAAATCGCGGAGGGCGCGATTAAATGACTATTCAAGGTGTTACAAAAGTCGAAGATTCATCCAGTAGTTTGTCAAATGCTTTTCGGGTGTCATTAATGTAAAGGAACCTGCATAAATTTCTCAGAATCGCACTGCGACAGGCTAGGAATATTTAAGCTGACTACTAATTCAAGGGGATCATCAAGATGGCCACCAGCACCCCGCCGCCTCTCAAACCACTCGTCTCGAGTCACCTTCGCCGCCCAAAAGTCTGACTCTACTCTGTGAAGTGTGTTATCTCTAGCTGCACCCGAAAGGAGGACGGGAGGCATGAGCCCAAAGCAAAGCTAGGCTGATGGTACCGTAAAGGATAGTGAGGGATAAGTGATGGTGTCTGGTGGAGGCAGACGATATCTAGCGTTGCCCTGCCAGAACACAGCTCAGTAGGACTCTGTGGCTTCGGCCTCGCGCATATTGATGACATGATATGGGGATAAACGCTGATCATGCTCACGAAGTAGCTAAGCACCAAAAACGTCATTAGCACAACAATGCACCTTTTCAAGTTTGCGTACAGCTTATTCTCTCGCATCGCTTAGAAGACTTGCTGCAGATGTATTGATATTTTTTTTGCAGAAGCCGATGAAACTTGACTAAATTACGCCGCGAGCGTCTGCAGATTTTCATGAGCGCAACTGTTTACGAAGATAAAAACTAAGTAAATCGGCGAAGAATGGGTAGATGCGGCACATGTGGGACCATGCGATTGATCGTAACGAGGGTATTTTTTTAGCCTTGTGACATAGCAAACCATTTGAGTACCTACTCTGTGGGCATTATCATCCATCAAGCCTATCAAAATATGATAAAATTCATCCGTCAAGTTATTTCTGCAGTAGATCTCACTATCGGACATGACGTCGAGCACCATATCCTCCCGAAGAATAGGCGTCTGTGCGGTAAAAGGCTGCGATGTTCAGCTTGTTGTAAGCATCAGCGATGCTAACCCACACATGTCTTTCTTCTCCCCGAATATCGGACTAAATTGCACTATGTACCTTCGTGCACGTGAACTGCTTTGTGGTGGCTTCAAAAAAATCGTCAATGGCATTGACCAGGGTGGCCAATGCCACTTCACCAAGGCCACTTCGCGCAATACTTTACGCCGGACACAAGATCGACCTCGTGGTGATTTTTGTCAGCCAATGTCTCAGCTCAAATATTATACGGAGATCCGTCTTGATACACGCGGACGATCTTGTAAATTGGGAAACCGAGCGTCCTGGAATGCGTAACATCTCCCACGGGTGACTAGGCAAATCTTTTAATTTAGCCTTACTTGTGATTGAAGGGGAAGCTAATCTAGTAGAGATCCAGAAAGCGGGCGATCGACTGTGCCTCAATACATGCGCTATTAAGTTGGAGAGTTTGCTGGCGGCACAAGGCACCATTTACCGCCGAGCGACTCCGTCGTTGGCTGTCACTTGAAAGATGTTGAGGCGCTTGGATGGAGCTGTTTTCATCACCTTTAACGCAAAAGTGAAGTTCTGACCCGGCTGTGTCGCTGATAACACACGAGTGATTGTGAGATAATTGCGCGAGCTCATCAATCTCGGCCCGTTGCCTGCCAACTTCGGCGAGTGAGCGCTGTTGCGCAGGAATCCGAGCAAGATGGGTCGACCGTGCTACCGGCTTGATACTGGGTGCGGACCCACGACACAGCGTTAGGGGGTTGATCGATAGGGAATGGGGAGGCAAAAGCAGCTGGAATCATCATCTTCAAAGAGAAAAAGGGAGTGACAGCTGGAGCGGAGGGCTGTGGGAGGGAGGGTTCTCTGAGTAGTTGACTTGAGAAGTAGCCAGCAAATTGAGAAGTTGATCCAGGCATGTAAACCGGTAGGATGCCAGTAATAAAGCTCAGTCTAACCGAGTGCTGATGCATTCACTTGGGTAAAATATCTGCCTACTTCCAAAATTTAGTCTGTGCGAAAGATCTGTGCGAGTGAATGCGCTTCGTGGCTCAACAAGTGTCAATGACCTATTAACGTTTGTCAGAGGCTGGCAGTACGGTATTGTCCCTATAATCTATTTTGATGTGGACAAACCTCAAAGTATTGCTACTGTAAACGTCGACTATGGTGTGCCTGCGTATATCTCCGACGCGTCACGGGGATGCGCAGGGTGATCCCTGTTCTTCAATCTTTCTCTAAGGCCTTTTAGGTTGTGCCATCTAAGCCAACGAAAAATTTGCCCGAATTCTCAGCAGCGACAAGGATGTACTTAGTGGATTATGCGACTTGACTCTCCTATCCAACTCAGTCCCCTCAAAAACTAGCTCATCCAGCGGTACTGCACAAGCTCCAGCGCCAGGCTCGCTGTCTGCAAGACGAAAATACTATTGCTCAACCGCAACCAGACTGTCCACGAAAACACCAACATGCGAGTGTCGGTCCAGATGAACTTGTCCACTACCTTGGTTGTCTCGTTAGTCTACGAGATATTTTCAATGATAATCGACTCCACGTTCTTGGAAGGCATGGACTAAGACCTGAGCATAAATACAGTGTGTCTACTAGAAGGCGCCGCTCTGTGAAAGCAAATGCCAGATCTGATAAGCCCCGGACAAACTCGGCTACACGCCCTCTTTGGAAAACGTCGGTATTGATTTGTCGGACGGAAACTTGTGGCAAGGGATTTTTCACGCTTCACGACCTCCTTACCTCAGATCTCTTGCGGTCGTCTTGAACGAGTTTGCTGCAACAATGTCTATGGCTATGCATCTTGTTCACGTACAGCCTGTTGACGCATGATTCCAGCTGAATGTTCCCGTGCGAAGTCGACACAGCTCTTTTTAGGACACCACGCGCACAGCTCCAACCAGTGGGCCCGCTGAAGGCATTGTACACATCACAATCAAGAGACATTCATTTCGGCAACATGTGCTCATCGCTGCACCAAGAGCACCACAGCTCCAAAACCATACTCGCTACCACAACAATTTTATTATTCCATTAGTACTCGATATATAGGGTGACGTAGCTATACCAAATGTAAGATGATTCTGTCAGCAATTACGGTAAGTCCAAGCCAGGGTGTGATTATGAGCGCATAAAGGTAAACTCAGCTAGCGTAGTGAGTGGGTAGCCCCGAGCCTCTCGACAATAGCCAGGGAAGCTGAAGGGTCATGAGCTGAGCTCCAGCGATGGCTCTGAGCTACTGCGGTCGCAAACTCAGCCGTGTGAGAGACCACAGAGCTCGCAGGAGCGCTTGGCCGGCGCCAACACGACCAAGCTTGCTCACTGGCACGACTGTAGTGACACTTCACGTGCTCCAAGCTTAAGACCCTGGTGATCCGCTTTCAAACAACTGCAACTTGTGCTTTACCGACCAATCACTCGGACTCTTTTGACTCGGTCTCTCGCTCAAACATCGATAGAAGCGACACAATTACGGCATCGTTTTGGCATGGAATATCGCCCGCAACATCATTTCGCTCCAATGGCCGAACTGAAGTCTCCCCAAGCATCAGCAGGAAGAAACACCAGAAACTTGATCTCAATGGGACCTGATCAACGTACCTCCAATTCATTGCGCCATCGCTGCTGACGACACTATATTTCGTTACTCACGTATTCATGTTGTATATGTTCTTGAAATACTCAAGCAATGACTTCATGTGTAGATCAGCATAAAGCCGGGCATGATAAATACGCTGGCTTAAAATAGTATAAAAACATTGGTCTAATGGAAAATATTTCCTTTTTTCAAATAGAATAGAAAAAACATGTTTAAATGGAAGAAATCTACCTTGAATCACAACGTTTCCACTAAAATGACAAAAATCTACCAATGACTTAAAAAAACTATTGAGAAATAAAAAACAAAAAAATTACCCAACGCGCTAAAGAAAATTTATATTCTAGTGCTGCGCATTACTGGTGCATCGACGCTTATGGTGTCCCACTTGACTACAGCTGCCGCATCGATAAACACTTTTTGGCGCGTCAACTTCTGGTGTGGCATGCTGTGATTCGATTCGCTTTTTTTTGGTCGATCTGTTCTTCTCAACGAATTTAATGGAAGATGCTAACTCTTTACCAGCTCACTTTTTGTCACGAATAGCTTCACTTTGAGTGCTTCATCGTAAGCAAGTAGATACGTTTTGGTTGACCATATATATCCTAAAAGCAATTCTGCACGTGACAACTGTTGTGAAACCTTGGGTGCTGCTATAAGGTGTCGACATGTTTATCGACGTTGTAGTAATGATAATGTTTGTGCCAACCACATAGTTTTCGATGCCACGTAATCTTTCATTCCCTCCAGAGCACCGTACCTACTTCGGGGATAAATCCGGGGGGGTACCATGAGATTTCCATACGAGCTGTGTTAAGTTGGATTTACTGGCTTTTTGTTAACCTTCTCAAGGCTCCTCAAAGATTGGTAAAATTACTTTTTATTTGTATAAACTCTACTTTTCTTATTTTTTACATGTGTATTTTTGCCATTGCAAAAATATTATTGCTAGCTATATTTTTTCGCTTTTTTATTTTTTTTGTTTTGGAGGGAGGGGTATTTATTTTTTCATTCTCCCAAAAATATTTCTTATTTTTCAAAAAATCTCGATTGGCCAATGAATTCATTTCTAACAGGTTGCCATGACGACCCGCGTGCTGCTCATCGACAACTACGATTCATTTACTTACAACATCTTCCAAGTATATTCTCAGCTGTATTCTCAGCACAAAAATCTTTTGTTTATATGATTTTGTTCTGCATATTGTTATCCAGTATATGGCTCAGCTCGGTGCAGATGTGGAGGTAAAACGCAACGACCAAATTACGCTTGATGAGATCCGCAAGATGAACCCAGACCGCATTATGATTTCGCCAGGACCAGGGTATCCCAAAGACGCGGGTATTTCGTGTGATGTGATTCGCGAGTTTGCAGGGAAAATACCCTTGGCTGGCGTGTGTTTGGGCCATCAATGCATGTTTGAAGTCTTCGGTGGCAAAGTGGATCACGCTGGCGAGATCGTGCATGGTAAGGCTTCGGTCATTATGCACGACGGTAAGGGTTTATTAAAGGGAATGGCTCCCGAATTCAAGGCTATTCGCTACCACTCACTTGTGGGGCTGCCTGAGACCCTGCCTGACGTGCTTGAGGTGACAGCCACTGTCAAAGGCACCAACATGATCATGGGCGTGCGACACAAGATGCACAAAGTTGAAGGCTGGCAGTTTCATCCAGAGAGCATTCTTACTCATGATGGTCTCAAGCTCATTCAAAATTTTTTAGACATGTGAACGAATGGCGTTGCTTTGTGCTATTCAACGAATATAATACGAGGCATTCATCAACATACAAGTAGGCTAATGACTCGAGTACTTGTCTTCTACTTTATACATAGCTCGATCGCTTGATGTAATCATGGCTTCAAGCTGTCTTCATCCTAAACTGGATGTTGACTTGCGCATACGATACAAACAATAGCACCTTACATCACCAACATACTGCATTCTGCTGTAAATGCAGCATTACATGTAGTCATCTGAAAAAATAAATTTGAGATCCTTCTCCAACTCTGACGCAGATGGTGTGGGCACAAACTACGTAAAGCAATTAAGTATTAGTAGTCAAAACTCGGAAAATGAGCATTTGTTTGTCGATTGTCAAACACCTGTAGACGTTCAATCGTAGAACAATTCTCTACGGACCAGGAGAGAAACTTTTGGAATTGGTATGGAGTCATCGTATTTCGCGACTGATGTATGATTGACTGAATCAAAAAATAAACGTCAGCACTTCAACACCAGAACTAACATGATATCAGATATATCTGTCACCTCAATGCCAGGTACGTATAGCCAATCGTGTGCTCGAAGCGCAGAAAAACATTTCCGTATAGCATCTAGCTTGCGCGATTCTTTGCTAGTTGGTATTGCTAGGCTGGCCAGTTCTTGGCATTGTTCGGGGGTAAGCCCAAGCTGCGAACGCAAAGACCGCGAAAACTCCGAATCGTCGATAGCCACTGCAATCAAAGCTTGATTTTCAGCATTCGATCGACGGATCTGTACACGAAATGCAAGAGGCAGACGTAAGCACGTTGAAAAATTTATGCTGAAGCAAAGGATTCGCACTGCATCCGTATTGCGTGAGTGATGACCAAGAATTCGCGCCATTAATTCCATCTTAGCATCCTTTGACATTTGTGCATGACGAAAATGTTCACCCGAGCTATTTTCTACACATGAGTGAGGAGAAAGACACACGAATAATGAATCCTCACATACATACATACCTAACGCAATTGTCAAGTCTTTTCCATTGCCTGTGCCAAACTTGTGATTTCTAAGCATACTGAGTGAGCTCTCGAGCTTGGATACTTCTGCCTCGTATGTTTCCACCATACCCTTCTTTTTCTCGCGTCGCACTCGTGCCGATGCTCGATTACGTTCCAGGCGTCGTTGCCGACGATCGTCCTCTTCTTGCAGCTTTTGATATATGGACAGCAGGTCGGGGGTGCGTATAATCTGTTTGATCTCCTCTGAGCCCACAAGTGACGGGTCCGTGCCACTCACCCGCGCCAGAAGTACCGTATTCATGGACAATCCACCCGTACTTGCTGCAAACTGTGCTGCAGAGATATGAGATGTTGGTGTAGCAGTTTGTGAGCTGGATATCCCGGCGGCCATCGGAGCTGTAGTCACCGTCTTGTCGTTCGCCGACATGATCGAGAAATTTGTGGCGCCGCCTCCATCAAATGTCATACGAATGCCTTCGGGTGACATTGACTGCGAATGGATTGTGTTTGAGCTCTTAGCGGCCAATTTTACTGCTGGTTGAGCACCATTACTCGCAAAATTGAACTGGTTCTGGCCAAGCCCCTTCCAATGCCGTCGTGCTGCATCGACATCAGACTTGGCGCCGGATTGGTTCATCATATTGTATCCAAAAGAAAATCCTGCTGAATTATCTTGTGTAGATGAAGGCATATATGAGGGTAACGATGAGGGCAGATCGCCATCACCCACTGCACCGCTTTGATTTTGCATTTTTTCAAAATGCATCAGACTCTGTTTGAAGTTATATTGTCACTAATCTGAGAGTATAACTTAAATACATGTATGTCACACAAACTATGTAGCCGCCAGCCATCTCCGAGTACAATTCAAAAGTCATTTTATTTCTTTCAAGAGAATGTTTCGCCAACTGGTCGCCCGTCATGGCCGATATTCCTCTGCTGCGTTGGCTATGAGCTTTGCAGCAGCTGGTGCCGCCTTAAGCTCAAAGCATCAGCAATCACAAGCATCGGTGGCAATGGCAGAAGAAGCATTTCCACGGGCCGCTCCCGTTGCTAAGCAACCTAAAATCAATGGACTTAAAATCTTTAGTGGTAATGCCAATCATGAACTCGCTTCCAATGTGGCAAAGCTTGTGGGTGTGCAGCTGGGGAAGATCACAGTTGAGCGTTTTGCTGATGGAGAAGTCAACTTAATGGTGCATGAAAATGTGCGCGGCAAAGACGTGTACATCGTACAACCTACTTGCGTACCTGTAAATGAAAACCTTATGGAGTTACTACTTATGGTTAGTACGATGCGCCGATCTTCGGCTCGTCGCATCACCGCTGTCATTCCATACTATGGATACGCTCGTCAGGACCGTAAGATGGCAGCTCGTGTTCCCATTTCGGCTGCCGACGTGGCTCGTCTTCTGGAGGCAATGGGTGTCGACCGCGTTATTGCCGTCGACCTTCATTGTGGCCAAATTCAGGGATTTTTTGGTCCCCATGTACCCGTGGACAACTTGGATGGTGGACTCGTGGGTGTATCATACTTCGGGAATCACGAGCTCGTGAATCCTGTCGTGGTCTCTCCTGACGCTGGTGGCGTCGCCCGTGCCAAAAAGTTTCGCGAGTGGCTTGTGGGCAAGTATGGCCTCCCTAACACTGGTCTGGCTATGATTATTAAGCAGCGTATCAAAGCCGGCGAGATTGATCGTATGGATCTTGTTGGGCAAGTCGAGGGCTCAGATTGCATCATTGTAGACGACATGATTGATACAGCTGGGACGTTGTGTAAAGCTGCTCAGCACCTGTCCGACCATGGCGCTCGAAATGTGTATGCTTTTGCGTCACACGGTCTTTTCAATGGTGCTGCTAACGAACGAATTAAAAAATCAACGCTTAAGGAGGTCGTGGTCGTCAACACCACTCCGCTGCCAAAGAGCTGTGAAGGTAATGAAAAGATTGTGCAATTGGACATTGCCCCGCTTTTGGCACAAGCCATTCAAAATATTCACGGCAAGAAGTCGGTGTCTCAGCTATTTCATTAGACGATAGGTAAAGCGATAGCCACAAATATTGGGTGGATGAGTTGCGCTGGAATTGAGAAACTGCAATGACTGAATGTCATGGCGACCCACTTTGTGGCCGTCACCACAAATTATCCCACTAGAGCACAAAGTATGTAACCTTGACCAGGGTACAACCACGCTCTTGGATGGACCGAATTTGCCAATGTAATGCAAAGGATTATTTATGCACTTTGTTGAGCCCTTTATCCTATGAATATCCTCAAATATACGTAAGTGTCTTTAATCTTGGCAGCCAAAATTCGCAAAATGAAGCAAGGATTTTCATTAAAAAATATCAGAGTTTACAAAAAGTTTAGCCAAAGAGTATAATAGTGCAACGTCTACTTGTGTCAGATTAAGTCATCGCGGTTTCACATCCCTACAATCGTTTGCCAATGGGCCACACGTCGTTTTAGCCTGTCAATTGATTGAGTCACCAAGCGAAGCGTCTGAGTTTGTTGCCAGTTTTGCGTAATTATGGAAAATTGTCTGTTGGGGAGACCTGAGCGTTCTTAATTTTATCAGACACCATCAGGGGCGGTATGCAATTTAGTGGGCTGCCTATTAAGTTCTCAATTGAGACGCCTATGCAATTGTTTTTGATAGTGTTGAGCCGCACGCTAACACTTTGCATTCTCATTTTGGCTTTAGAGAATAGCATTCTTTATTCGCTGTTCATAGCGGTTGTATCAAAGTAATCAGAGGATATAATTTACAACCCAGAAGATAACGGTTCTGTGTCACAATAACAAGTGCTACACTATCCAATCGTGTTTCTGGCTAGGAGTTGATCAGCAATTTACGGTCCAAATCAAAAGCTTGCTTCAAATCCACCTCGTCGCTGCACAGGCTATCGTAACAGATCATCAAAGCTGTTCGTAGGGGTCAGCAAAATTCGGGCTATTTCAGAAGCAAAAGTTCCGATTTTTGTTGCTAACAGTCTTATGATGTCAAACAAGATGTTTGAGACTCATGACGGACCTGGTTTTTCCATTGCCCTTGAATTTTTGGTGCATCGTTGTGTTCATTACTTGGCGATACGGATTCACTTTTATCATTGTAATCGTCTTTATAATATCCACGTTGCAGCGTTTGACAGTTTCCTAATCGTAAGCATCTATGGCCTCACTATGAAAAATCTTTATGTTTTGTGCCCATCCTGAAAGAAAAAGGTGTATCTGATGGGGCAAACTTTACAACGAACAGATCGAGATATTAACGACAAAGCCAAAACGTGAATGTTCGTTTCCTAGTTTACAGGACGAAATGCTTGTGCATCAAATCAATCTGGTTGTTAATTACATGTCAAAATTCTTTTCAGGGCGATTTTGGATCCATTGCGAACAAAGTTGCAAGCTTACGAAAACTTGAGACCTTGATTTGAAAAATGAAAAGTAAATACCTCAAGATGACCGCGTTGGCTTGCTTTATGTTCCTGATGAAATTACAGCTCCAGCATTATGATTTTCTTACATGCCTTGGGTCGATCATGTTAGGCTACCAGGATAATGTTGATCAATCGTTGCCACAGCAAATGCGATATTTGACACCGTTAATTGCACGATGAAGGCCCTATAGAGCCGAACTCTGTTGATGACCTAGCAGAGAATCTGTAACGAAGTTACACATACCCTTGTATGAAAGGGCGGATCACACAAGATGGCTTGACCGTACATATTTGTGGATTACACAAGTTGGCGTAATCACACATGGTGTGGCTATACCTTAACAAGAAGCCACTTCATAACAGGACTGCCAGTAGTATTACAAACTAATTAAATTTTACTATTTGACTGGAAAAACCGAAAATTCGGCTCAGTTTTGAAGGGATGAGCGTATTTGCCTTGGTTAAGGTTTTAGGTAGGTAGCGGATTGTGATTCGCTACGAACGTACTGGCTCTTGTATAGAACGTAAGGTCGGTGATCTTAGCTTAGCTTCCTCTAAGCAGAGCTACGACAGCCCCGCTGCATTTGGTTAAAACTCGTAGCCAATCAACGCCTGAATTGTTACGACTGATCCTCTATGAGGATGGACCAATACTCCTATTTGCCCCAGGGCTTGCAAGACGGGTTTAATAAGCTGATGTCCCTGCTGGGACCTGATGGTGTGGAACAGCTTGTTTCGCAATCGTCGGAAGCGATAGCCGTGCGTCCAGAGGCGTTTGCAAGTTAATAAGATGTTCTGCTAGAGCACTTACAGCAGAAGCTGTCGGTGTCGACTGCGTCCATGACGCCACCGTCGACGACGGATGGCTCCTTCTGACCCAGGCCGCTCATAGTGAGCGTTAAGAACCTCGAGGGTAAGGATGTGGTGAATCTCCTGCTCTGGATAAGAGGGGCCGAGATGGCTTTGGCATTCGCCTTGCTCCAGAACGAGCAACAGCTTGTGGCGCTAGCTATCTCCAAGCTCGGAGGCCGAGCGTACAAATGGGCACTCACGTGTGGTACTTCGGTTGAAGCGGCATTCCCCTCCTGAAAAGAGATAAACTGTCACTTTTTGCTAGTGTTCTCGCCGCCTGACCAGGCATATCGCGTGTGATCGCATTTCCTTGCCGCCCGACAGGGCAATCAGGAGTTGGTGAACTTTGTCTAAAGGATAAAAACTCTCATTGCCGAGATGGCAGCACATCCTCTCCCCGAGGCCGTCGCAGTGATCGTCTTTATGGAGGACCTCCGCACTGCCGTGACCAGAGTGAAAGTCTTCCGTGTGCATCCGTCTTTTTTTTTGAAGAAGCGGTGAAAGTGGCATTGAATGCTAGATGAAACTTTAAGTCGGCGCGACTTGGTTGGAATGCACACCCGCAGAGCTCATCGAGCGGGCCTAAGCCAATGGTTTTCAGTCATGCTGAGAAAGAGGAGGAATAGCTTCAAGCTGCCGAGCAGCTTCAAACACCCGACGGTGTTTTGTCTGTGGAGACACCCGTCACCTATGGACTGGTTGTCCCCTGCGCAAGGCGCGTAAAGGTTCGTCGAACCGACATCCCAATTCTAACCAGTCTGGTTTGACGCAGGGAAACGAGTCACCCAGAACGCGCGGGGTGCTCTACTGAGGTAAACCAAGCCTCAAAGAGGTAGAGGGCAGCTGAGCCCAGCCCTGAAGAGCTCCGTGCTCTTGAACAAGAAACGTGTATGCAAGCCAGGCTTTCTGGTGGTGAAAGCAACCGTGAAGGGCTTTGAGAAGCCATGGAATTTCCTTATCGATTCCGGACCGTCGGGCTATCATGCTCGACGATCCACGATTGGAGGAAGTCAGCTGTATGCTGAGGCGCTGAAAGCGCGCCGTCACTGTTTGCTTAGCGACGGGAAATTGTGTCACTGTGCCGAGGGTCCCTGTGGACCTCGGTGCCAAGTTTCTTGACTTCGATAGCGTGGAAAGCTACTTAGTCTTAGACTTGGATGCAAGGTATGGCCTCATCCTTGGTAGGGCATGGTTGGAAAACCACGAGCCATGAATTGATTGAAGGTCGATGACCTTTGGCGCTACGCGCACGTCTCCTGATGAAGCTTTGGTGACTCATGAACCTACCTCTGCTAGGAAGCAGAAGCGCTATTGGCGTGAGCACTGGATCAGAACGGTCAATGTGCTGGATATCGGAGTGTCCGAGCTGTCGAACACCGAAGGTGTATTAGACAGGAGCTCCGAGCATGGCTCGCGGGCTGAACGTAGAGTGGCACGTAGCCCACTGAGCACTGCTCAAATATTGAAGGAGTCGCTGCAAGCAAGAGTGGCACGGTCGGCCAAGGGCCGAGGCGTCGGAGACGAGACCCTTGTGATGCATGTGGAGTGGCTTGTGGCACACTGAGCACTGCTCACGTTACGAAGCAGTTGCTGCATACCAAGAGTGGCATGTGTCAGACGAGGTTCGAGGCATTTTAGGCAAGGCCCTTTGAAGCGCTGGAGTGGCACGTTATCCACTGGACGAAGACTGTGGAACTAGCAGCCCTTCGTCGGATGTTGTTACTAACATCAAGGCTCCGATGGAGCACGAAGTGGGGACACTTGACGACGCTGAGCGCGGTTTCCCACTGGTCTCGATGAGACGTAAAACCTTGATAGAAAGCAGACGGCGATGCCGTATCTTGTCTTTAAGACACAGGGCGTTGATCTTGACGTAGGGTGTGTATACTGATGATGATAGCGCATAGCTAAACACTCTTGTCAACGGTATGATGGGAGTGAAAGACGGCGACATCACCCTCGAGGCTATTTTCGCGGTGTATAGCTTTTTGAGCTTGACGAGATGTCCTTCGAAGAGTTTGGCAGTGCCTTGAAGGGAGGCGATTTAGCCGAGATGGTCGTTATACGACCAAACGAGGAGATTTATTTGTCGTCGCTTCTGGATGAAGCTGTCTTGGAGGCCACGAAGGGGTACTGAACGCACGAAGTGGATCGTTGATCCTGAAGGATCCCTCGAATCTGTACTATACTGTGATAAAAGAATTTCAGGACTTCGTCTCCAAAGACCCGTCGTCGGTCCTACCTCCGGACCATGGTGTGCGTCATGAGATTGATCTGGTTTCGGCAACCGATTACTGCGTAACACGCCAATGGCCTTTGCCCAAGGAGCAGTGTGACGTCATTGACGCATTTTTCCATGCGAAGCACGAGGCAGGAATGTTGAATGAGAGCAAGTCTCTTCATTTGACACCCACGTTATGTGTTGTGAAGCTGAACAGCAAGTGGTGTATCGATCACGCTTACAATACGCTAAACGCTGCCATTATTCCGGCAAAGACGCCGAATTCCTAAAACGGATGTTCTCCAGACAATACGGTTGTCTGTACAATGTACAGCGCACTCAACTTGGTCGTCGGTCATTACCAATTGCTCATGAGAGCGAATGATATTCGCTGACAGCGGTGAGTACTCCGAGCAGAATGCTCTGGGAGTAGATGGTGATGCTCCAAGGGTTGCCAAATGCACCATCAACATTCAATCGTCCTGTGACGCAATAGTTCAGGCCTCACCGGGCGTATGCACAAACATAATCCGACGACATCTTCGTCTACAGTCGTGCGGGACACGGGAGGACAGATGAAGAGAACCACATTGTCCATTTAAGAGTGGTGCTCGAGTGCATGCGCACGAATAAGCGGTATGGTAATGCCGATAAGTGAATCTTCGGTGCGGTAGAAACCCCTTCTTTGGGGTGCTTCATTGGGTAGCGTGGCCTTCGAAAGGATCCCGCTAAAGCCAAGGCCATTGTGGACTGGCCAGTTCCAAAGAACAAAAAGGACTTGCGCAAGTGGCTTGGCCTCGTCAACTACTTGCACAAGTATAGTACATATTACGCCGAAATGGCACGGCCTTTATCGAATCTCCTTAAAAGGATACGGAATGGCGCTGGGACACCGAGCATCGGGAGGGTTTTGAGACGGTCAAAGACAGCCTCCGTCATGCACTAATACTTGTGTTGCAAGATGCCGATCGTCCTTTTATTGTCGTCTGTGACGCTTCAAACTTTGCCATCGGCTGAGCACTGCTGCAAGCAGACGCCAAGAGGCAAGATCGGGTGATCGTGTTCGAATCTCGCCAGCTCAAGGATGCGGAGAGGAGCTACCCAGTCCGCGACAAGGAATTACTTGCGATGATGTATGCACTTGCCAAGTTCAGATTGCACCTGCTGTGCTCAAGCCGTTTGTGATCTACACAGATCATGCGTCCTTACGCACTGCAACTCAGTCGCCTCACCTTTCGCAGAGATGGCCAGGTGGCTCTTATTCTTTGCAGAATATAACTTTGACGTGAAGTATAAGTCAGGAAAGCAGAATGTTTTGGCAGATGGATTGTCACGCAGACCAAGTTATGAGCTTGCTCATATCACAACGGTGACGTCGTCAGTGATGAATTTGATCCGCGCTGCATACGCGGGTGACATTATGTGTGTAGCGCTGCTACAGGCTCTCGGGAGCAATGAAAACTCGGACGAGAAATTGTCGGCGCATTTGCGCGCACACTTACACCAATATTCGTTGAGTAACGGGTTGCTGTATTATAGCACAGAATCAACGGATACGCCACGATATTTGGTTCCTCACGATGAGAATTTAAAATACCGTATCCTCTATGAGGCCTACGACACCCCAGTTAGTGCTTATCTCGGTTTTGAAAAGACCTACAGCTCGGTGAGTTGCCACTATTGGTGGCCAAAGCTGTACAAGTGGACGAGCACAATGTGCGCACGTGTCAGACATGTCAGATGGCGAACTCTCTACGAACGCGGCAGGGTCGCTTCTTAGTTTACCGGGACCCTCCGGGTGTTGGCAGTCCATGAGTATGGACTTTGTATCGGCCAGCCGAAGAAGTCGGAAGGCAACACGGATGTAGAGGTCTTTGTGGACTGTTTGAACAAGATGGCTCATCTTGCGGCAGAGCCGGACACCATGGACGGTGTGGGTATAGCGACGTTGTTTGTCAAACGTGTCTTTCGATAACATGGAATCCCGGGCTCAATTGTCTCTGATAGAGGCCTGCGCTTAACTGGAAAGCTGTGATCTACACTCTTCAGGGAACTAGGCACCAAGTTTACTATGTCGACATCGGGCCATCCGCAGACCAAAGGTCACACTTAGCGCGGGAATCGCGTCGTTGAAGACATTCTTCGGACGCGTCCGCGTTGAGACGCCGAAGCGCTGGAGCGCTATGTTGCCACTCGTAGAGTTTGCTCTGAAGAGTGCAGCGCATTCATCTACCGGATACAAACCGTTCTGCGTGAACGGACCTGCTAATCCTCGCGTCCCGCTGACGCCGCCTTCGCATGGCTCAGGGATTGGTCCGAGCGGCTTGCTGATGTCAGCCTCCACACCGTGCGTCAAGCAGTAGAAGACTTCCTGTCAACCAAACTGAGTGTCTTACGACACTTTCGTGATGCGATGACTGAAAGCCAAGACACGCAGAAGGAATATGCAGACGGAGACGAGGCAGAAATTTTGAAAACATAGAGGTCGGAGACCTGGTTACATTAAATGCAAAAACTTTCATACGCATGCAATTTCTGCTGTCTTTAAGATGAAGCTCCGTCTACGGTTGATTGGACCTTCTAAGGTCGTGGCCAAGCAAGGCCCAGCGTATACGCTGAAACTTCCAAAAAGGATGCGCATTCACCCGGTGTTTTATGTGTGCTTGTTAATTCCATACCGCGATCCGGCGCAAGTAAAGGCGGAAGCGTTGGTGCCGGGGCGGCGCCCAAAGGAGCTCGGCCACCCAGAAGCGGAACCAGCAACTGATTCTGAGCACGGAGTGCAAAATCCTCCGTTTTAATCGGCGCAAGGCGCTCCACTGTCAGACGAAGTGACGTTTTTGTCTGCTCGAAATCTAGAAGCAGCTCCGACAGAGCACGAAAAAATCCTCAAGCGAGACAGTCGGTGAAAAAAGTGTTCCGGGCTCTCGAGGTCTTCCGCATTTCGGTATGCGACCTAAGCAAGAAGTGCTGATGAAAACAAATTTTGTCCTCAAGCGCTCAACGATCATCTCGAGTCACCGGACTGCGATCGACCATGTCATTATCGTCCGCCGCCGACTCTTCTCGATGAGAATGGTGGCATCCACTATCACGTTGAAGGCCTTGTGGGTCGACTTCGACAGGCTTGTGGGCTCATGAAATAGTTGAGTCTTTGAGTGATGAAAATCAGCAGATAGTGAAAAGAGATATGAGAAGGACAATTAGTTGCTGGGCTCGTAGATGATGAAATTCGGGATGTTGCGTGATTTTGGAAATTGCTCATTCGAACTTGTTTTTTTTTCATTACATTGATATTTCTTATGCAACTTACGGGCATAATCTTGTTTATGAAATGACAATGTCGCCTCGCGATCGTTCTATATCGAATAATATCAATGTCGCCTCGCGATCGTTCTATATCGAATGATATCATAACGAATGAAATTGTTAGGAGCAATTAAGCGATGTTTTGAAGGGGAATCCTTTGAGACCCATTGTAAAATTTATGCTCTTGGAAGCAGTATTTATACTGCAGTCTGTTACCTAGTCTTTTAAATGAAATTTAAACACCTTGCCGTTGGCCTGCTTTTTTCTATTTAAGAAATAAAAAAGAATAAGAATTGGGAGTCATTATCGAATATCTCATTAGACAGCGTTCTGCAAGCTAAGCAGCACAATTTGGTCCGACAGATGAATCAATAATTTAATATGGAGAACAACTTCTTGGTGCTGATTGGGTAACCAAATCATGATCTTATCAGAATGACAAAATGAATTGGAGTACCATGTGCCAAATTACTCTGCTTTTTTAATTTGGTGGTTTCATAAATAAACGAAGTCTGATCTACGTTTGTTGAGTACAAACATATTGCACTGTTGTGCAAAACAAACCCGATGCTTTCGTGTAAGTACAGAAGTCAGAGGCATCCTGCACTGATTATAACTTTAGATATCGGTGAAGGGGGGTCTGCGTACCTGCGGCACACTTGCGTGGATCGCGTCACTTTTGCAAGATATATTGCTTATTTTTGTATATTGTCAAACAGATAATTTAGTACAAGTCTTCATTATGAAAAAAGAGAACAATGAGCAACTGAGTTCCTTGGGACGCCCTCAAGTTGGTTCCTGCAAAGATTTTATCGACTTCACCTTTCTGCGTTGTGAATCATAACTTTTGCAACAGGGCATCGTCGTTTAGAGGGGCACGGCATCCTCATTGCACTTGGTATCACACGCACGACCGAGGCTCGAGAAATAAGTCCCTCTAATAAAAAAACACGCAATATTCGACTATCTGATCCGAACAGCTAGAAAAAGTTGACAAGTTAATGGCTTCCATTGGATAATTGACATGACCATATATATTTCCATGTTCGTAGAAAACTTTTAACCCTACCCCAGGGAGTCACGAATGAAAATAAGAATTCATTTTCGAAATTCTTTGTATAATTGGTATTTCCGAAGTGAATCAGGTTGAAGCGATCTGACTCTCGTGTGGAATACGGCTTTTGCTCGGCGGATCCCGCTGCAGAAGCTGATCGACCCCAAGGCCACTACACAAGCTCTCCAAATTTGCTTCTTGGTTCCCCTAGAAATCCCGATGGATAAGTACCGCGCTCGACCTTGTGCTCAAACAAAAGGCGCTCCTTTACCCGCGATGTGGGCGATTCCTGTGGTGCTCGTCCCTGTCGAAACCGCTGCAGATGACAAAGGGTACTTTGAGCGATGGGTGCAGCGGCATCGAAAGCTTTCCTTGCTGCGCAGCTTACAGTTGAGCCATCGGGAAGTGGACTCGCGTGTAGAGCGCCATCTCGGGGTTAAGTTTGTCAGACCCAAGGCGCGCCGCCAACTTCCTTCGTATTGTCGCCCTGCTACTTATGGGTTGATTCCTCATGCGCTCACGTTCTCTGTTGTCTCTCACACGGGTGTGTTTGCGAGCGCAGCAGTTCAGGGTCATAGCTTGTGCTCAGCTTATGGTCTTCGGTTTCCTCGGTAATTGCTGAGAAGCGCGGGGCGTACGACGACGTGAACGTAATGATCCCTTTGATCACAAGCGTTCACGACGTCTGGGCAGTCTAGCCGAGGCGGCACCTCAAACTATCACGAGTTATCGGAATCGGGGAATCCCCGCCAGTTCACAAGATACTGGGCTGACCGTGGTGACGACGTCGACCCACAAGACGTCCCGCGCACCACTGTTCTCTTCGAGAAGAGTCGGCGGCTGACGATGACGACTTGGTCAATCGCCATCCGGTGACACGCGATGCTCTTCGAGATCTTCAGATCGGGGTTCGTCGCGATCGGGACTCCGCTGAGCGTCATACTAGGGCGCATACCGCTGCGCGGAAGACTTGGAGAGCTTGGAGCACGTTGTGCACCGGCTGCCTCGCGTTGAAGGCTATTTTGCTCTGTCGGAGCGGCTCCTAGCCGTTGAGCAACCGAATGTGTCGTTTCATGCGAAGGCAGAGCGATTGGGGCTGTTGGAAATGGAGAACGCTGCATTCCGTGCTCAAACCCAGTTGCTGGTCCAACTTCTGGGTGGTCGAGCGCCTGTGGGCGCCGCTCCGGGGCCAATGCTTCTACGTTTACATGCGCCTGATCCCGATACGGCTTGAGCAAGTCCACATAAACACCGGGTGGGTTCGTATCCGTTTCAGTAGATTTAGCGTATACGCAAGGCCCCGCTTAGCCACAACCCTGAAAGGTCCGATAAACCGTGGACGGAGCTTCGTCTTAAAGACAGCAGATATTGCATGTGTAGGATGGCTTTTCGCATTCAATAAACTCGTGTCTGCGAACTCAAAGCTCTTACATCTCCTCTACCCTTTCTGTCCGCATATTCCTTCTGCATGTCTTGGCTTTCAGCCGCCGCATCGTGAACGTGTCATAAGACACTCAGTCTTGAAGACAAGAAGTCATCGATTTCGTTACGTACAGTGAGAGGGCTGACTTCAGCTAGTTGCTCGGGTGTTCCTCCCCCACAATCCCTAGCCATTGGATGGCGGCGTTAGCGGGATGCGAGGATGAACAAGTCCGTTCACACCCGTTCACGTTGTTGCGTGTAGCCGGTAGCCGAATGCACTGCATTGTTCAGAGCGAACTCTATGAGTGGCGATCCAGTGCCTCGGAGTCTCAAAGTAGACGCTGCGAAGCATGTCCTCGACGGCGCAATTCACGCGCTCACTTTGACCAACGGTTTGCGGATAGTCCGCTGTCAGCATATCCAGTTTGGTGTCGAGCATCTTGAAGCTCTTCGACCAAAACTTCCCAGTGTCGCTGGATTTCTATTAGAGTCAATTGATTCCGGGAGTCCATGCTGCCGAAAGACACGATCAGCAAAACAGCGTCGCTGTACTGACACCGTCGATGGTGTCCGGCATCACCGCAAGATATACCATTTTGTTCAAACGGTCGACGAACACCCGTGTTGCCCGCCGAAGGCTTCGACAGGCCAAACACAAACCCCAAACTCATGAACTGCCAACACGAGGAGGGTACCGGTAACCTGGCAAGCGGCGCCGCCACATTCGGGGAGAGTGTCAATCTTTGACACGTCTCACACATGCGCATATAAGTGCTCGTCCATTTGTACAGCATGGGCCACCAGTAGTGGCAAATCAGAAAGCTGTAGGTCTTTTCTAGACCAAGATGACCACTGAGTCGGGTGTCGTGAACCTCACGGAGGATACAAAACTTCGACTGTCATCATGAGGAAAACTTCTTCCAAAGTCCTTGCTCCCTAGATCCTGTGGCAGCGCTACGCACATAGCATCACCCGCGTACGATGCGCGGATCATCACTGTCATGATATGAGCAAGCTCATACTCTGGTCTGCGAGACAACGTATCGGCCGATGCATTCTGCTTTCCTGAATTACACCTTACCTCGAATTATCACCTGGGCATCCTCTACGAGAGGTGAGGTGACTGAGTCGCAGAGCGTAGTGACGCATGATCTGTGTAGATCACGAACGGCTTAGAGCCGAGCAGGTGCACCCTGAACTTGACAAGTGCATACTTCATCGCAAGTAACTCCTTGTACTGTGGACGAAGATGTCGTCGAAGTATGTCTGCACATACGCCCGATGGGGCGTAAACAGTGGCGTCACAAGACAGTCGAATGTTGCTGGTGCACTTGGCAGCCCTTGGAACATCACCAGCCACTCTCAGAGCATCCACCCCGAGTAATTAGTAATAACGATCGACCAGTCGAGTGCGCTGTACTATGTTTAGCCAACCATAGTGTTCTGGAGAACATCCTTTCCAGGCATCGGCGTCTGTGCCGGAATGGTGGCAGCACTTAGCTTTATGTACGATACGCCACTTGCCGTTCGGACACAAAACGTGGGTGTCGAATGGGGAGACTTGCTTTTACGCGCCATTCCTACCTCGTGCTTCGCACGGAAGAAGGAGTCAATGACGTCGCACTGCCCCTTAAGCAGGAGCCATTAACGTGTTACGCAGTATTCGGTTCCCGGAATCAGGTCAATCTCATGACGCACACCTCGGCCTGGAGCTAGAAACGACGGTGGATCCTTGGAGACGACGTCTTGAAATCCCTTCGCCAACGGATAGTACGATGCCGAGAAATTTCTTAGGATCGACGATCCACTGCGTGCGTTCAACACTCTCTTGGTGTCCTCCAGGACATCTTCATTTCGAAGCGACGACGAGTTGATCCCCTCATTCGGTCGTACAATGGCCACTTCGGCTAAGTCGCCTGCCTTCAAGGCACCGCCTAACTCTTCGAAGGACATCTCGTCCAGCTCAAGAAGAGCATTCACCGCAGGAATAGCCTCAAGGGTGACGTCGCTGTCTTCCTCTCCCGTCATACTGCTGCCGAAGGTGTACAGCTGTGCGCTATCGTCTACGTTAGACACAACCTTAGTCAGGGTCGACGCCCTGCGTCATGTAGCTAGCATAAGGCGTCGCCGTCGTCTCTCAACAGAGATTTTACGTCTTGGTTAGACCAGAAGGAACACGTACTCAGCGTCGTCCAGTGCCCCCACTCCCTGCTCCACCGAATTCCCGTTCGTATTTACAACAGGCGACGAAATTTTGCTATCTCCGCAATCTTCGTCCTGTGGATAAAGTGTCACTCCAGACGCACCTTAAGGGCATTGTCCAAGACGCCTCGGACCTCGTCTGGCCATGCCACTCGTGGCATGCAGCGACTGCTTCAAAATTGAGTAGTGCTCAGTGGATTAGTGCCACTCCACGTGCATCACTGGGGCCTCGCCTTAGATGCCTCAGCCCTTAGCCGAACATATTGCGCATGGCATGCAGCGACTGCTCCGATACTTGAGCAGCGCTCAGTGGCTTACGTGCCACTCTACGCTCAGCCCGCGAGCCATGCTCGGGACTCTTGTCCGTTACATCTGCGGTGTTCATCAACTCGAATACTCCGATCTCCACCACGTTGGCCATTTCGGTCCAGTGCCCGCGCCAAGAGCGTTTTTACCTCCTAGCTGAGGTGTGTTTAGGATTCACTGAAGCCCAACCAGGAGACGTGCGCGTAGCGCCCAAGGTCTTCGACCTCTAGCCGATCCATCACTTTTCCAACCATGCCATACCGAAGATACGGTCATACCTTGAATCCAAGTTTTAGACTAAGCAGCGTTCCACGCTATCAAAGTCAAGGAACTTGACACAGAGGTCCAAAGGGACCTTTGGCAGCGTGACACGTGCCCCCGTCGCTAAGCAAACAGTGACGATGTCATCCAACCGCGCTTTCAGTGCCTCAGCATACAACTGACTTCCTTCGATCGTGGAGCGTCGAGCATAACTGCCTGACGCCCTGTAATCGATCAGTATTCTTCATGGCTTCGCAAAGCCCTTCGCAACACGACCAGCAAGCTCGACTTCCATACACGCTCCATGTCCAAGAGCACGAAGCGCTTTGGGGCTGGCCCCTGCTGCCCTCTACCTCTTTGAGGCTCAACAGAACTCAATTCTTCCCCAGATTGGCCGCCCCGCGCCCTCTGGCTGTTGTCGTGTCTCCGCGACAAATCAGAAGACTGGTGAGAAGCGGGACGTTGGTTCGATGAATCTTGACGCGCCTTGTGCATGGGACAATGAATCAAAAGGTGACGTGTGTCACCGCAGACAAAACACCGTTGGGTGTTCAAACGCTGCTTGGCAGCTCGGAGCTCTGCACCCTTGTCCTCAGTATAGCTAATATCCATCGGATCAGGCCCGCTCGACGAGATGCTAGTGTGTGCATTCCAACCAAGTCGTGCCAAAATAAACTCGAATTCGGCTTTCAATACCGCATTTACTGCTTCTTCAAAAAAGGACAGGTGCACACGGAAGACTTTCATTTAATTTAAGCCACGTCAGTGTGGAGGCCCTTCATCAAAAAGGTCACTGTGACCGCCTCGGGGAAAGATCGGCAGCCGTCCCGGCAATGAGAGCTCTCAACGTTCGGACAAACCTTCTTGCCCTGTTGGGCAGCAAGAAAACGAGATTGCACGCGATATGCCTGTTTAGGCGGCGAGAACACTGGTGAAAGCTGAAGTTCCAGCTCCGCCCAGAAGGGAAACCCGCTTTGACCGGAAGACCGCACGTCAGTGACCATTATCGCGCTCGACCACCGAATTCGGAGATAGCTAGCGTCACGCGCTGTTGCTCGGTCTGGATCATGGAGGACGTCATAGATATCTAAGCCTCTCTTACCCAGAGCAGCAGAATTTTCTCCATTGTTGCCCCCGAAGGTCTCAACGCTCATTATGAGCGGAGGGGAGTTATTCGTCGCCGACTTTGGTGTCATGGACGCAGTCGACGCCGACATCTTCTGCTGCAGGTGCTCTAACAGAGCATTTTCATGGCTCGAAAACGCATCTAGGGATGCGCTGATTGCTTCAGGTCCTTGCCAAGCGAGGTGCTGCACACCTTCAGGGCCAAGCAGAGACATCAACTTTTTAAGTCCGACCTACTTGCCCTGGGGCAAATAGGAGTACTGCTTCATAATCAGTCGTAACAAATTTGGTGTAGATTGACTACACGTGCTACCAAGGGCAGCGAGGCTGCCGTAGCTCTTTCGCTTCGAGGAAGTTTAGTTAATGTCGGCGACCTTTTTTCTATACTTAGAACCAGTACGAGCATTGCGGATCGCAATTCGCTTACTTTAAGAGTAACTACAACCTTAACCCAAGGCTAATAAGCTCTTTCGCTTCAAATGTCAACTGTTTTCTGGGTTTTATTTGCGGCAAAGCCGCCTATATCTAACTCCAAAGGTATTCCTACCTATATAGAAAAACCTTATTGAAGTATACCACCTGGCTGTTCCAATTACGTACTGATTTCTTGTTTAAGAGTAGGAAAAGAGGGAATGAGAAGATATAGGCGGCTTTGCCGCAAATAAAACAGATAGATACAGACGAACTTTTCATTCGAATGGGTACTCGAGAAGAGAAAAGAATGAAATAGCCGCACCATTGTGTGCGAACACCATATTGTGTAACAAACACCATTTTATGATCACACCATCTAGTGTAACTCCGTTACGCATCGCCTGTGATGCGCACATATTTCCACTTTCAGCTTATACTTCGCACTTCTTCATCAAATGAGGCTGAGTGGACGTGAAAGGTCCAAGTGTGAGCTGCATTTGTCTTTGGATACACTTATGGAAGATGACAATCATTACCGCCTCTGACGCCATCGCAGCGATAAGAGCTCTTTACATCTGGGCATAATCTGCTAGTTTTTGCAGCGGGGCTGCTGTAGCCCTTTGCTTAGAGGAAGCTAAGCTAAGATCACCGACCTTACGTTCGTTTTGAGAACCAGTACGAGTGTAGCGGATCTCAATCCGCTACCCTCAAGCACTTAAAGTCTTAATCAAGGTAAAGACGCTCTTTCGTTTAAGATTGAAACTGTATTTAATTGATTTAGTTGCGGCAGAGCCGCCAATATCTAAATCTTAGGTTTCGTAATTAATATAGTATGCACGGTGTGGCCACACCATTGTGTGATTACACCAACTTGTGTAATGTACGATCACACCATCTTGTGTGACCCGCCCTTTCATAAAAGGGTACGTGTAACCCCGTTACAGTTTTTGCCTATCTTGGTGGATGGACAAGCCCTTAAAACGCAATCGATATGCCTGGTTAGAGCCTATCATCAAACGATTTCGTGGAAAACCAGCCATCTTTGAGTTTGATTACCTTTCACTCCTAACCACAAATCATCTCCAGATTTTGCCACACATGTGAGTTAAATAGTTTTACCTATTTTCAGCACTACAAGTACTGCATTGTCTGACGCTAGTAGCCCATGTGCTTTCCATCTTGCAGTCCATGCGTCCTCATCTGTAAAATCAATGAAAGTAATTTACCCAGCGCCACTTCTGAACTTTGCACATAAATGTAATAATACGGTACGTATCCTGCTACTTTTCCGGTTACTTTCCGAAATTACGTGTGTCTTATGAACACAAGCCTCGTTTCTGCAAGGACCCTCAAACGGCATAGCTCATACAAATATGTTGTCCATTCGCGATCCACTTGACAAGAAATTTATATAAGTTCACTTGAGCACAATCCGACTCGCCTCTACTGTCTTGCCCCCTATTCTTCGAAGCCATGGCCAGCTTTGATGCTATTGACCTACTGTTACGCTATGAAACGCCGCTCGTCAAGGATATGGAGCCAGAAGACGATGTGCTGGAGTGGGTGGCTGCTTACGTGGGAAGTGAGAGCTTTCAAGAGTCTATCAACAACTTTTGCAGCACCCACGCAAGCCACTTTTCCATCCTCCTGACCAAAGGAGGACCTTCCGCTGCTGATCTGGATAAAGTTGAACAGTCTGTGTTGCTCTTTTTATGCTTATGGATCTTGTAGATAGATATGTCTGACATTGTGGAGCGCTGCCAACAGGACATGGAAGGAGCTGCATGAGGCGTTTATCGACACAGCTAACGCTAGCATCGAAGCGTTTCTCTCAACGAGAGGATTTACCATGGATCAATATCACAGCCGCTGCAATGAAGAGATAGCACTTTCTGAGGAGCGGCAGCGGCACACTCGGCTTAGTTTTCTCGTGCAAATTCTCATGGCTTGCTGCGAGTACGAGCAATTCCTGAATCTAATGAAGCGTGTGGCCGATCCTGAATACTACGATAAAAAAGAATTGCAGTTTGAGGCCGAAAATCTTGTATACGAGGCCGAGGAGAAAGGCGAGATAAATGCTCAACAGGCTGCCGGTGCACAGGCCTTTTTGGATTTTTTTCAGGCCAATCCCAACTTGACACTAGACGAGCTCACGCAGGAATTTGAAAAGAAGCTTCAGCTGACGTGACGGACTATTTCTTCAAATCGGCTCCACCCAAATTGTATCAATATCCAGAAGCTCAATCTAGTGGCGATATTTCTTGATTGTAGTAACATTAAACTTGGCAAAACAAAACGCGGCGGGAGATCCAGAAGGTTTGCTCGATCGACCACCAAAAAATCAGAGGCAACACTCCTTGCGTGCCTTCTGTGTACGTTATCTTAGATTTAAGACGAGGTTGATTGATAAATACGAAGAATACATTCATATTATATGTTATGACTGGTGAAATCGGCAAAGCTCTTGTCCGAAGGAAGCAAGACTACATCCAGTAATGGTGTATTCGAGTGAAAGCTGCACACAACTTCGACAATTTCGCGACCCTTTATTTCAAGGGGAAAATCCTCATCGTTTCGATCATATTGCACGCCCCATCTAGAGCTGGACATTAGACGAACAACATCATCCCAAATTAACTTTTGAAATCGTGCGCGGATATCAAAATCTGATATTGTTTTCTTATATCCCGAATCGTTGGCTTTGAGTTCATGACAAGACTTAACAGCGAGACTGAAATAAACGTTTCGAAAATCGTCACGGGATAAAATCCATCCTGTCGATCCCGGTCTTCCAAATCGCTCGAGAAATTGACCTAGTGAACTATTTTCATATTGCAATGGATTGACGTGTTCGTACAACTGCAGAAATCTGCAAATATCGCGTTCGGACAATTCGCGCTTCCCTTGGATGTCAAGGCAATCGAAGACTAGTTGCAGATTGATATCGGCAGAGGCTGAAGTCAACACGGTTCTAGGGCACGCAAGATTAAGTTCATCAGCCTTAGAGGCTGAGTTGATACCACTTAAACGTTTAGCTGTTACTGTCACAACGTATTCGCCGGCGCTCAGAGATCGCACCACCTATTAACGAAAGATATCAAATTCTGCCCAACCATAGCTGGATCCAAAACCTTACCTGTTTTCTTAAGATGCTGTTAGGACCGTCATTCAAATCTTGGAATCCGTTACCAATATCTTCTATCGGCGTAAGTACAAAGTCATTTTCTACCCGCGCAATACTTACATTTAGCTCGACTTGCTGATCGTATGGCTCATTGGGGAAACGAGGCGCGTAAGAGAATGAAAAAGCAATCGTCGTTAATGTTGACACACTGAAGGCTGCCATCAATTTAACACTTTCTTCGTCGTGATGGAAGACTTGTCGTAATCGTTGCTCATGTTGTCGGTCAAGACAAAGTGACCATACGTTAGGTTCCAACTCAAACAGTTGCTTCCACGACAATTTAATTGATGTAGGAGATGACACACGATCAAAGCTTGCAAATGTTTCAATACCTTGATGGTGCAACAGCTTTTTAAAGACATCATACAGAATCACGGACGTGAGACGCGAAGTTTCCTCGCTAGAAATAGCAAGCTGGAAGGCTCCTTGATGATTGTCAACTTTCCCGCAGGTTACTACTACAAGAAAGAAGTCTTTTCCGGACATTGGTCGTTGATAACACAACACAGCGTTAATGGCCTCTTCAAGTTGCGCTTGCCCGACTATTGAATCATCACAACACTTTACAGTTGCTCTACGATAACAACAAGTCCTGTGACAAAAAATTACAGAAGGGTTTGCTTATAAACTTTGAACGTCAGCTTACCACGGGATTCCAGTAATCTCCTCAAGAATGTTTATGGTCGGAATGCTTGAAAGTGCAGCATAGCTTCCTTTCAACTTTGCGTAAGCTTTATGGAGAAGAGCTGGATACAATTCTCCAAGCACGTTACGCGCGGTCATAAGGCCCCGTCCGATTGGAAAAGAAGGAAAGAAAAGATCAACAAGGAGATGCTGCCAAGTAAGACCTCGGTCACAGAGTGCCACAGGAACAACCGCCATATTTTCAAATTGGCAGAAACTATCTAAGGTTGGAAACCATCGATGTAGCCATACTTCGCAGTGTGGGGCTATGATTGCCAGTGCACAAAGAAACGAGTCTTGGGCAGGAAGGCCACACTTAAATTTTATTGGGATTGAAACTTCGTTTGGCCGAGTCACAAAAGTCCACGACGAGTTGGAGATACTGTGCAAATGCTCCCAAGTGCTCTGTGCGTAGATCGCAAGATCAACTTCCGATAATAAAACATCGAGATTGTACAGAGACTTTGCTTGTGGAGGAAACGTAGCGTCAACAAACAGATCTCCACCGAGTTGATAAAAGCGATTTATTTCATCGCACGCTCGAAATATAATGACTTTAGACTGAGACGAAATCGCCGTCCAGTCGTTTACAAGACTGAAGACGCCGTCACTGTGCTGTAGCTGCTGCACAATTTGTTGCGCGTCCTTGTCTCGAGCCTCCAAAATTGCATTGACGGAGAACGCTTTCTCTTCGAGCACTTCGTATTGAACGTGCACAAGTGCTCTATTTTTTCCTTTTTTCGTCACATACGCGAGTGTTTGCCGCTCAAAGGGACAAAGCTCACAAGTAAATTCTAGGTTTTCTGTGGTTCTTGGGAGAATATCAGTGGAATTGTTTTTTGCAGGTCGATGTATGTTGATGCTACTCGACTTGCTGAAGTCGATTCGGAATTTAACAGTTTCGAAACCAAGATTATCACCGATATACTGAAGTGCATCTGTCCATGTGCTAGTCTCATCGGGCTTTGCTGATTGCATTCGAAGCTTCCGCTGCGTCACAAAAATTGTCAAATTATCGTTTAGTGTCTGCATCGCCGCTCGACAGTTTAACAAAAGCGTTTTAAAGATCTACAAAGCTTGAGAATCTTGTGTTTTTATGGGTACACCATAAAAATTTCGACGGATTCACGATCACGGATCATTTTAGCGGTCGCTTATAGATATGATGATAGGCTGTACAACGTAGTTTTTAAGTAGAATAGTTGGAGTTGTGAAACCGCAATCAAAACAACCACGTCGTCATCATGAGCACTTTAATGCACCTCAAAGCTCAGAATGAAAGCCGGCTTGCGGTGAGCTGCCTGAATTAGCGACTGATGCTATAATATTGTATAAACAATGCAATTGTAGGAAGAAAAGCGTATGATTGATCGACGTAGAAGTCTCCTCGTCATGATACTGCAACACTGCACAGAGAATGGATATTTGCAAACGGCTGAAAAGCTTCAGCAAGAGGCAGGCGTCGCTCTTTCCAAATATGAAGTTGTCGAAAATTTAGATTTGCTGCGTATCGTGCAAGTGCGTAAGATTAAAGACACGCAATTTTCAATCTGTCGCTAAGAATTGATGGCCACTACCAGGAATACGAAGACTTTCAAGAGATCAAGTTCGGCAAGCGCCCTATACTAGTCCGACGATCACTGTCGGATGAACAAAACAAGGGGAATGACAAAAAAGCTGCAGCTGCAGCAAAACGAGCTCGACGCAATGATTATACGTCGACACGTATGCCAATGGAAGCACGTGTTGAGAATAATGCTGGGTTACGGGCTATTCACAATAAGACAAGTATTGCGGCACATACAAGTTCCGGAAACCCATTGAAAGCCGAACAACAGGTCCCAGATGATACTTCAAACGCAGATTTCGGCCTTGTCGGACAAAGGCCGGCGCAGAACCACACCCGTCACTCAAAATCTGGCAATGGTCTCCAGAGAGCAGACAATCAACAACAGCAGGAGGAAAACAGTTACGAAGAGCACCTTTTGAAACCTTTTCCATCCTTTGCTCTTGATTCGGAGCTTCGCCCGATCGCAGAAACCATCACACGCGAGATTTTCCAAAAGAATCCAGACGTCCGGTGGAACAATGTTGTTGGTTTGGTCGAAACGAAGCGGCTATTGAAAGAGGCCGTCGTCATGCCTCTAAAGTATCCACAACTGTTTCAAGGTTTACTTTCACCATGGACTGGAATTCTTCTCTATGGTCCGCCTGGAAATGGCAAGACAATGCTCGCCAAAGCCGTAGCAACCGAGTGTCGAACTACGTTTTTCAACATCTCTGCTTCGTCTATCATCAGCAAGTACAGAGGCGACTCTGAAAAACTCATTCGAATGTTGTTTGACTTGGCGAGACATCACGCGCCATCCACAATCTTTTTGGACGAGATTGACTCTATCATGGGCCAGCGTGACAGCGGAGGAGGTCAAGAGCACGAAGCAAGTCGTCGTATGAAGACCGAGTTACTGATCCAAATGGACGGTCTAGCCAAAACTGACGATGTTATTTTCGTACTCGCAGCAAGCAACTTGCCTTGGGATCTCGATGCTGCCATGCTGAGGCGACTTGAAAAGCGCGTGCTTGTAGATTTACCACCGGCGGAAGCTCGACATGCGCTTTTTGCCTCCCTTCTGGAACCTTATACCCCTAAAAACTCTTTTAGCTTTGACGAGGCTGTAAGAATGACTGAAGGATATTCTGGTGCTGATATTAAATTGGTAGCGAAGGAGACCTGCATGGCTCCCGTGCGCCGATTGCTAGCGAAGCTCGAGTCTGACGACAACGATGAAGTTGTGCAAAGGAGTAGTAATCAAAGCCACGAAGCGTCTGCGGAGGACTGGAGGGAATTGCTTGGTGATGTGAAGCATGAGGACCTACTCGCTGCACTACAACGGACCAAACCGTCAGCACAATTCCTTCTTGAGAAATACCAGCAGTGGCAATCAACGTTCGGATCCACATAAAATAGTCACTTTAAAAAGGTAAAACAGTGACACTTGGGCAATCTGTTTGTGCAACATTCGAACAACCATTCGGATCAAACCTCCGCCGCCAGTCGTTAATTAGAAAAACTACCCACATTTTCATTGCACAACCTCATCGACGTTTAACGCAAAAATGGTGAGTCAAATTTAACAGTTACAAGGCGCGTGCACATATGAACTCAAGTGCTGCACTGACGTTATAAGCGGGTGATACGCTATGTCTGAATATTTTTTGGATGGATGAGTTATATCCGAGCGCACACACCCAATCAGCGTCATCACCTGCCATAATTACACAGATAAAGCGCGTAGCTAAATATGTGGATGTGACTCTGTCAATAGGATGCTCCTCGCGACTACATGCTGGCCAAGGTCGTGAACGTCCTTGGACGAACGGGTAACACGGGTAACGTGACTCAGGTGCGCGTGGAATTCTTGCAGGACGACAAGCGTAAAATCATTCGCAACGTTAAGGGACCTGTGCGTGAAGGTGACATTCTGTGCCTACTTGAGTGGGAGCGTGAGGCTCGTCGTCTGAGATAATTGCAATCGAATGATGCTATTAATGCTGAATCTAGCACAGCGAGTGCTGAGTGAGTGTAGATTTTTCGCTATCTGCTGGCCGGCATAGAGGTTATGTGCTTCGGTGGTGAATTCTAATCTTCGTCGACCATTCTTTATGACCCTGAAGATATGGAAAGGAAGAGAGGGTGCCTGCCCGTCGTAGATTGACTTAACGGTCGATAATATTTCGATGAGAACAATCGTCTCTGTTTTGTTTGCTTACGTTAGGTATTCGTATTGGAGAGAAACGTCTTTTCAGGTTAGCGGTATAGCTGGAAATAACGCGGTTGATTACGTAGCGACTATTCCTTCTCAGGTCCTAGTCCATACATCATTTATCATGTCTAAGTGGATTAGAAACGTTTTAACCGCAAGAAGCGCCGCTTCTACAGTTGTCATCCTTCTAAGCTTTACTTTAGTCATTGTCAAATGATGAATGGGACACCAAAATATTCAAACAGATTATCGAAAATATTTTTATACGAAGCGCTTCTTGAATTCATGGAAGCATGCTTCCTCACATACATTCCCACACGTTGATAATTTTATCGATGCCACCCGAAACAATCAGAGGGAGACTCGGGTGAACATCTAGACACGTCACAAAGTGGCTGTGAGCCTCATCCAGCGTCCGCACACAGCGACCACTCTGTACATGTGCCACCATAAAAATTATTAGCACGTTAGCAACACTCGAGCATATTGTTACAGAATTTCCTTACTTCAATGTCATAAACGCGTATAGTTTTATCTTCACCGGCACTGAGAGCGTACTTGCCGCTTGGATGAAATCGAACTTCACGCACCCAATTCTCATGATTCGCAAAAATCATCAGCTGCACGCCGCTAAAAGCTTCCCAAAGACGTACTGTGCGATCACGAGATCCAGACAACAAAAATTTCATGCGACGGATGGTGGGTACACTGGAGACCGCAACAGCACCAGTAGGCTCTCCCGCTGTACTATCAGACATGGCGTGGCTACTGGATTGAGGTGAGGTGCCTCCATTTGCTGGACTAAATACACCTGCAGCCGCAAGTTTCTTAGCGTGGATTTTTTCAATGACGTGCTCCTGCCCTAGCTTGGCAAAAACTACGCTTTCGACGACGTGTTCGTGCTCGCGAATTGACTGCAATACCCGCATGTGCTGCAGGTCCCACAAAAGAATTGATCTATCGTTGCCACATGAAGCCAAATACAGTCCATCGTGACTTACTGCCACGTCGCGCACCCAGTCGGAATGTCCCGCGTTTAGAGTATTGACACAGTAACCTGTGGAAAGTTCCCACACTTTGATAGTATTATCACGAGAGCACGAGTACAATCGGTCGCTTGCGAGGTCGGGACCAAATACTACACCGCAAACATTGTGATCGTGTCCGCGTAGAGTCCTCAAACACTCGTAGTCACCATCGCTCGAAAAGTCCCAGATCTTGATGGACAGATCCGTGGATGTGGATGCCAGCAATGATCCGGAATCATTAAAAGCTAAGGCTTGCACGGGGTTGGTGTGGCCTTTTAACGTACGCTCGTATTCGCCTGTCTCGAAATCCCAGACCTTGACAGTAGCATCCTCGCTGCCAGATACAAGCACGCTGAAGATGGGGTGAAAGCAAGCGCACGTGATTGGCGAACGATGTCCCGTTAGCGAGAGCTTGGCAGGTGCACGCGGCAAGAACTCGGTACGCTGACGAGCGCCCAGCATATCTCGGCGACTGAGAACACCACCCAATTTGGCATTTTCCTCAAGTTGTGCCAGCTTCGTTTCGAGCTCCATGACTTTACGCTGCAAACGGATGACAGATGTCCATTTTTTTTCGAGCAAACCAGCATGTTTGCCATCGCAAGATTTGGTCACATCAGCCTCATTTTCAAAAGCGGTGGCCGTGCCGGCAAAGCGTTCGCCCATGCCTACGAGGTAGTCAAGCATGGCTTGATGACTGCATTTAAATGTCAGAGTTGAGAGAGGTAGACATACACTAAAATTGCTGAAACGCACAGGTCTTGGCGCTGCTTGTCCGTAAGCACCATGGGTTGGAAGCGACAGACTAATTTAATTGTAAGACGTTTGCTTAAATAAAGCACACCGCTGACAGTGAGAAAGATTACTAATATTAGCCATATGGTATCTTGCAAATCTCTATGCTTTATGCTATATTGAGTTGTAATAGGGTATAACTTGAGCAAGAGCTCGTCTATTTGTCGGTGGAACATTTGTAGGCAATGTAGGAAAACGAAGCGGCATTGTGCTTTATCGGCCAGACATGTAGCACCGCCTTTACCTCTAGAAGGGAGTATTGATCTGCCCTGACGATGAGTATGATGCAAGAACGCTATGAATATTTTTCTAATTATTCTGCTACCCTGCTTGTTCTAGTCCATGTAATGGTGTGTATAACGTGTTATAGTATATGCACATATTGCACTGTTGTGCATTAGTTTGAAGTACCAATGATGAATAAGATCGAACATTGCAACGGGGGTCCTCGGGTGCTAGCCTCACATCCTACAGTTCATCTATTTTTATTATCGTGACATGTAAAATATAACTGTTTTAGAATTAGTCGAATTTGAGACAATGGAAAAGCAAAAATAAACATTTGGCTTCGTCAAAGGCTCTCGTTTGCGCTTCGGTTCGAAGCGTACGAATTAAACTTTGGTATCGTTAGCGCAGACTCTTTGAGTAGAGCACCCTGCGCGCGATGTGCTCGTCGACCCCGTCGCACCTGGAAGTACTAGTCATCAACATGACGACCAAGTCGTATAAATCTGTATCGTCAGTCAGAAAAAAAACTCGAGTCTGTCGATTACCTATCACAGATACAGCTATACACGCTTGCTAAGCTCATATGTATCGCAAGTCCCTAAGAGATCAGACGGTTCATGGCTCAAGAGCTAGAAGCCATAACCGCTCGCCTAGACACATTAACTAGCTTTGATAATGTGACGGGTCACACGGCACCTTGCACAGAGGAAGCTTGACTTCCAGAAGTATACAAACTCTAAGTGAACGGCAGTTCACAGATCCTTGGTCCGAGGACACGTTACTATTACATGAACCAAATTTAGGTAGTTTTAAGACTGAATATATTTATAGGTGTTCCTTAATGTTTTCTTATTACATGACTCTCAAGCCATGTACCCATCTAGTAATGTGGTGTATGCCACACCACAGCTCCCTTGGGAGAGTGACGGGTCACTCTCATGTAACCCGTGTTACAGACAAAGTGTTGGCGAGGCACTTTCAGGATCGCCTCAGCCTTATTTAGGTGTCATCGCACTGAGAGCAAATATTGGTAGGGTATCTGCAACGGGGCTGCCAGATACTTTCACAGATAAAGCTTTGACTTAGAGAATCCATGTTATCAAGCGAATAGAGGGTGGGCTTGCAGGAACAGAGGCGAAAGGCTTAGTTGTCTATGTTACGCTGTTATTCCAAGAGCGCATCCGTTAATGCTCAATCTTGTTACTAGTGCTAATATACACGTTACGCACTCTCTTATGATAAATTTGTCTTTTTATGATGTGCAGCTGGCAGCCCACTTGAACCGCGGATTCACCTGTGCCGCGGACCTCTTTCAGTAGTTCATCGTCTTGAAATACACCAATATTTTTATGAGCGTTTACAATTACACCACAGTGCAAAGTATTCCAAAAGCACTCAAAATACGTCATTCACTAGTTGACTCCTTCACACAAATACTGGTACCACAGTGGGAAGATTTGCTTTCACACATATGACCAGCTTTCTTTTGCTGCCCGGATAACTCGTCCATTTCAATGACTTGCGCTTTCGGCAATAACAACTGCCGTGTGATACAATACTTCATAACAACAAAAGAATGTCAATCCCATGACGGATGCCTCTTTCAAATGGCAGTTCGTTCGGCACATTGTCTGGCATATGCTTCATATTCGTTGACAAATTCGTGTGTAGGATTGAATTTGAGAGCATCTCATAGCTAATTCTCAGCCCCCTCCCTCCAAGTTCTGTATTCCAACACGTCCACATAAGTAATCGATGCAATGTCCATAATTTCGTCGTCGAACTTCTCGATGATCACGCACACCAACGCAAGTTTGCCCTTTTTTAGGTTGCGCTTTCGTGTCTTCGTGCTGACTATTGGAAAGAAATATTATTCTCTGACTGAACGTGGAAAGTTTTCAGTTTCATGTCATGGATAACATCGCCATCACCTTTTTCTTTCTTAACCACAAAATTTACAATTTGCTCTAAGTGTCTGGTTTTTGGAGTCTTTCTTCATCATTACACCTCGTACCGTGATGAAAAACACGCAAAAAACTGTCGAGAAATTCTTCTTGGTGTCCTTTTTTCTTATTCTGGAATAGGCCTTTGCCTCTAGTCCTACGTTTCGTCATATACCATCGCTCATAACTTCCATGTCGACGTAAAAGAGACATTTTTGGCACCTGACTGTCTCACGTTTAATTGGTGTCATTTTTTGTCTTCTTAGGTTTGTCCTGTAAGCACGGGAGACATCGCACATCACAATAGCACTTGGAACATCTTTGACCAATGCATACACCTATACGACTTTGTCCGTCGTCATGCAGCACATATCAGTGCTGAGCGACTTGCTGACAATTCATAGAGTCAATGCTAGGCTGACAACCCCTTCAACCATGGCATGTCTACGATAAGTTCAAACATTTCATCGAGGTCAAGAAGGATAAACTCGTCATCAGATTGAAAATTTCCAGACTTCACTGCCAAGCGAAAAACATACTTAGGTATCTCCATCGTGAATCCGCTCGCTAGACAGATGATCGTTCGCTTTTCAACATTGAGAAGGCCAACACAGTGCCCAGTCATTACTTGATATCAAACAATGTTGTTCGATGCACCAGAGGCAATCAAACTCGTAATAATTTTTAGACCATCGACAAATTCATCTTGGACAGTAAAATCGCACTTTGTGTGACGCCACGAACACTCTTAATAGAACTGCATGTGCATTATGCACGTTTGAACTAGAGTCCTTTATACCCGCAGCATCTACGGAACTCTATTTTAGCCTAGTCGGGAGTCCCGCCGCTACTGGTAGTCTCCTTTTCTAACCCTTGGGAGCGTTCGACCGATATAAGGTCCACGGTCTTCCAAACGAGCACTTACTTCGTCGTTCCGAGAAAAATGACCCGTTTCTTACATCTATAACACTTTCCATCGTTGTGACGCAGAGAAATGAACGGGATGTCCTTTGACTCTTGACCATCACATGTAGCAGTCGACTGAAGCGTTTGCCTTGGTACGAAGCGGGCTTTGCTTGATGTCGTACTCTTTCTGCATCGCACAGTCGATGACTTTGTCAAGCGTTTTGGGGAACTCACGAAGCAGTTGATGTGGTATCGTCCAACCATTCGAAACCGCTATGAATGTAACACCTCGCCTTGAACTGTTAATTGGTCCGTCAACAATGTTCGATATTGAATAACGAGCATGCTATGCAAGCAAATGTAGGACTTAACGACCTTAAGCCTCTAGAAATCGGCATGGGCACGGAACACTCTGTGATGGCTCAAACGTCTTCTCTAAATTGATCTTGAAGCGATCGTAGCCGGTACAGAAGTTAATTTTGTAAAAACGCTTGCCATACGCCCAACCCTTCGCACGACCCGCAAGGCAAACAGCGCTTGAGAAAGGTATCGCTGTTGTCTGGCGGTGATTGCTGTACCCAACTCGACAAACAGTTATAAGAGAAGCTTGTTTTCTCCACCACGATATATAGCCACGTTCATCGTCAAACGCATCGTTAAGAAAGAAGAACAGTTATTGCTTCCGCTTCGATAATCTCATGATGCATGAAATGACGGCAACGATATTTAGATCGTCCGGAGTAGACAAGTGCAGTAAGCCTAGCACAGCAGCTCTCTAATGACTAATCACATCCGCACTAGTGTCATCAACTCATGTAAAGACAAATCGTATTCGCCATCACCTCAATTTGCGGTATTGATGGACTGCGTGATACTTCATCTCCCTTCATGCTGTTTGGGCAAGGAAAAAAGTATAGCTTTGGCAGGAATGTTTGACGTGCCTATTTGCCGCGCTGTCAAATTTAATTCGTTTATTGTTGAGATGGCGGTTCGAAGTAGTTCAAGCTGCTGGAGGGAGCTGCTAACAACAGTCCCTCAAATACAACACACACGCTTGCACGAACTAAAAAGAAAAAAGAAAAAATTTCAAAACCGAGAAGCGATTCTCGACGTGGACGGCGAAGGATAGTCCTGACTTAAGGGAAAGCAAGAAATGACTTAAGAGCTTAAAGGCCAATTTGCAATTGACTTTAAACGAGTAAACGATTCTTAAAGCTACATGCAGAAAGCCTTGAGGGCTCTTAACGAGTTTACTAAAAAAAACTCTGGAGTCTTTATATTGACTTTTTGTACTGAGGGGGAACCTCAGCTTTATATTGTACAAGATTCTGGCTATACAGAAGTTGAAACCTCGAAAAGTCCGAGCTTTACTTTCGTGAGAATTTTTCCCGTCAAAAGTGATTGCCTCACGCCACTCACATCAAAAGAGGGAGACACGTAGACACTGGTCTCGTCAACAGTATAATTCCCCAAGCATTCCGTTCCATACAGAACTTATAGAAAATGTCATATATGCATATGGGGACACCATACTCTTATTATTATAAATTTTACTAAATACCGACGATGCATGCAGAAAATACATAGATATAGCTTCATGTGTAGCCCATTACACCTCGACGCGCTGAAAAAAGTTACACGCCTACAAGTGTGATCTTCCGCTCAACCACGGGCAAACCAAACGCAAGAACGCGTTTGAATCCCTGACGTCATAACTCCTCAGCAGTACGGAGTGCTCATGAGCAGCGACACGGTCTTGAATTCTAATTGTGCACCAGTCCACGGAGTGCAATGGCGGAATTCAGTAAGCAAATTCGAACTCTGATTCAAGCCGTTTTGAACGCACGCCGCGCTGCTCGGGTCGATAAGATTGGAAGATGCATATTCTCGTTAAAAAGTGCGAAGTCAGTGAGCGAGAGCAACTCGCTCTAGCGGCACCGTCTTTTCACCCAAGAGCATCAAAGCTAATATCCCGCAGAATGCGAATCACGCGTTCCGTTTGACCACCGACCCGCAGCTGATATGTACAAGCTGGTTTCGAGCTCCCTTATGCAAAAATGTTGCTATAATATGCAGACCTCAATCCGATGCAATGGATATAGGCAAGCTATATGTCAAACTTCGTTGCAAAGAGCAGCTTAGTTGTAGATGCGTGCTGCTGATAACAGCGAGATGAATCATTTGCTTATACGACCCACAAAGATCACAACACTGGTAGTAACAGACTCTTCATATCAGAAAATTCAGAAAAGTTCATGTTCATGGACAATCAGCACTCTCATGTTACCGGCAGGTCGGCCAGAGATTTGACTACGTGCGACGAGTATTTGTCTATTTGACACGGTCCACACGCGCACACATAGGCGCGTACCCATTCATACATGTTGAGCCACCAATACATAGCGTTCGCCGACCAACATTTCGTTTCTTTTTTTCGGTTACCACTTGTATCATGTGATACTGCACTTGAGATGCTCATCTTGAGTACCCACTACAAGTTGATTATCATATGAAATAGAGCTTTCTTTGGAATAAGCAATAGCCATGCAGTCGTTAAACCATGTGTTCTAACAATCGGTATCTGAGCTATCAAATCTTTTCTTCCAAATTCTCTTAGCAGCATTTTCGGTGTTGTGTCTGGCGCATACGATGTACGTATTGCGTCATTAAGAGGCCACGCCACCGCCGTGAAATGTATGAAGTTCTAGTTGGGGCGACACAAAAGCGCATTATCACATTAAACCAACCCGGCTTATACCTTAAATCAAAAATATACTCAGCGAATATCTATGATGATCTTCCATCCTTTGTAAACGAATTGGTGGCGTCGTATAACACATGATCTGTTTGATCAATATCGTCTTCGAGCCAGACAACTACTCTGTAAAGTTGGCAAGGGTATAGCTCATTGCCCTGTCAGGAGAATGGTATCTCTTCGCCCGTCTTAAGCTGGCGAGATTGAAACACGATCACGCGTTAAGGCCAAGCGGTATCTGCTTGAAGTAAACTCCAGCCTTTGACAAGAGCTGTAGCATTACAGACGACCTAACATGCAGAAAGAGTCTGATCGGGGCACCCGTGATAATTATTATACAGCCTCGAATTCCGCCCCTTTTGCCGCATAACATCACCGCTTGAAATCAATTTAGAGACCACGGTGAGAAGTCTAGCCATCTCGGCAATATTCGCACTGTATTTATGTTGGAGTTAAATATGCCAAGCCACTTCTTCAAGTTCTTCAATACAAAGGCACTAGCCATCTACAATGGTTTCAGTCACTGCGTGGTGTGCTTGCAGGTCATTTACCCAAATTAATCCTTGATTAATGAATAGACCGATGCCCAACATCCGCTTGTCTATATTGCTAAATATTAACCACTCGAGTACTGATCACAAGAGTTTATTGTGACATTTGTCTCCACCTGATCTGCACAACCTGGTGTGTTGATCTGGCTGAAAGAAGTGTTGTGCACAGATACGGTGCGGTGTGAAGAGTTGTGCTACAACTCTTGACACCTATTGAACGTCGCTGGCACATTCGATAATCCCGGTAGAATAGCAACTCACCTCCAGATTATATCGCTCGTGGTGCTTACCGCAGTGAGAGGGATACTGTCTCTTATGACCATTTAATGATTTACATCAAGTAGGGTGAGGGCGTTGGCAAAATGCAGCCAATGTGCTGCTCTGCATCATATCCTTACTAGTAAAAGAAACTTGCGCTGGAAGCATGGCTGTCAGTATCATGCAAAATTTGCCATTTGCTGTTAGCTCTACCGACAAAAAGGCAGATCCAAATGAGAAGGCATGGTCTCTCATTAAACCCGCTTTGAGCTCCAAACCAAAGAAAGCGATGACTACGTCATACTATACTCATGATCATCTCAACTTCCTCGTGCAGAAAGATGCAAATTTTCCTGATCTTATACTCGAAGGGCTTGACAATGAACTTCAGCAGTCTCATGGTGTGTAACAGTGCTGTGTGCGGTTTTTGAGATATCCCACCCAGCGCATTCTCATAGCTAATGAACAAATTTTGGCGAGCGAATGACGCATCTGATCCATTGGACGTCACTGGTTTGATCCCTTCCAGACCAATACATGAAATGATTTTTCTAAGCGTGTCTATTTGTCTAGTGAATTGGTACTCGGACACTTCATGTTTCATTCCCCAAAGGATCGTCCTTTCTCGATTCGGCCGTTAGATTGACTACAAGCGCTTTTCAGTGCAGCGATATTGTCGTGCACTTTGCATAGAGAGTTTCATCTCTATAAGCGCTTTGACAAACACTCGTACTCTTCAACAAGTAGCGAAATCGAAAGGCTCTACAGTGATAGTAATGTTTGCCCTGCTATCTTTAGAGTTGCACTTATTAGGATAAATTTTATCTCACTTAACAAAATACAAAAAGTAGTTTATTTATTACTTTAGCCCGGAAGACAATTGTCTTATTACTCTACACGTGTGAGAAATCATGGAGCACGCGGGAGCGTGATGGATTATTACATACTTCGCAGGGCGACAATACGCAAAAGTCGGCGTTGCACCTTGAGCTTGGTAAACTCAAGTCTAAGATGGCGCTCAACGCGCACGTCCACTTCTTTGTGGCTTTGCTGTAAGGTAGACAGCGAGGAAAATTTCAGGTGCTGCTGCACCCATCGCTCAAAGAGCTCATTGTCATCTGCAGCGATTTCGCCGGGGGCGAGCCTTACAGTAATGGTCCGCATTGCGCGAACAGGAGCACCTTCTTTTTTGAATTCGAAGTCGAGCGCGGTACTGATCCATTAAGATCTCTTTGGTTGCCAAAAAGCGAGCTTCAGTGGCGGTATTCGCCGAGCGGAAGCCGTACTCCACACGGGGGTCTAAGACCGAACGTGGATACGAGCTCATGAGAGCCGCCCTGTGAGCTGCCTTCAAATGCTGCTCCTGTGCCTCGTCGAGGCGATTTTTGATGATATCACCTCCACCGGAAGCCAAGAGGTCGAAGGACGGACATGGTGGGTTTGAGCAGGGCTCACGTCACGCCGTTTGCGCACTTTATATTCCGTGTCATCCCATGCTGGGAACGGAGTGTCCGACTCGTAGTCGACTTCCTCCAACTCCTCGATATGAAAATCCGTCGCTTGGGCGGGCGCGTTGTGTGGCGCTCGGTTGCCGAGGGCTTAGGATGTTTGTGAATCCGCGTACGTACTGTCCAGAGATGCACTCTGTGCAGAAGAATAATAATTTTCGACCGCGAACGCCCTCGCTACCAGCTAGGCTGGGTGTTTTGCGTGTCGTAGACTCAGTGCTCATAGAGCGGAGAAGGTTTAAAAGTGTTCTCAAATAACGTTAAGATGTCTCAGACACGCGAGCCTCGTATGGTGCAAACTTTAAATATGAACTGGAGATATTCACAATTTTGATGAGGGAGAGTGTAACGGGGTTACAAGTGCCCTTGTATGAAAGGACGGGTAAGCTTGTGCGTGTATAGATGTGTATTACACAGTTAGTAGTGGTGTGGGTAGCCACTACGTAGCAGGATTGTCAGTCGTAATGCATATCACTATGTTAATTAGGCATCACTATTTCAAGTGGAAAAACCTAGGGTTTTAGATATTGGCGGCTCTGCCACAACAAAAGCAATTAATTCAAGTTTCCGTTCTGAGCAGAAGTGTTCGTTTGCTTTGGTAAGGCCTTGGTACTTAGAAGTAGCGGGTTGCGATCCGCTACACTTGTACTGGTTCGTGGAAAGAACGTAAGGTCGGTTACCTTAGCTTAGCTTCCTATAAGCAAAGAGCTACGACAGCCCCGCTGTAGATGGCGTAGGCACTCTATACTACTGCGGATACCTTGGTGCTGTTTTGGCAGATGAGAATTATTTTTCTACCTTCTCAGCATGACTAAATAACATTTTTCGAGAGTTCACGTAGATCATTCGACTCCCGTCCTCAAACAGGCCCACGCAATGTGATACGACTACTCATCAAATCCTCGATAGTTGTTGGGGTGACGAGGATGGTTTGGGTGTGAGCCGCATCCATCTGGAAGCTTATGGTAATAGGTGCATGAGTCCGCTAAGTTTTGACTCTATCGATGGGTGGACATGAATGTTGAGCGCACACGGTATATAACGGGGTTTCACGTATCCTATCAACAGGTGTGTGTGTCACACCAGATGGGCATGGTGGGACCACACCCAAACAAGAATACGGTACGGGGCTGGATAGCCAGTAGTTATACATGTATTTAGATTTTACTATACATATTTAGGAAAATTTATGCATTTAAATTAGGCGGCTTTGCCGCAGATCAAAATAAAAAAGTCAGTTTTGGATTTAAATGGACGAGTTAGTTAGCCTTGGGTTAACGCTGTAATTACTCTTGGAGTAAGCGGATTGCGATCCGCTAAACTCGTACTTGTTCTAAATATAGAACGAAAGGTCCGTTACCTAACTTACGCTTCCTTTAAGCGCAAAGCTACCGCAGCCCCGCCGCACGGCAGAACATAAGAAAAGAAAATTAAAGAACCCTCCAAGTGTCTGGCAAATTTAGCACCCAGGACGCTTGAGCGCGTGTCTGTCCTACCGCGACTTCGTAGTCACCTATACAGCTCGCTCTATCATAGAGAACTGCGGTACTCTCATTATCGCTGTTGACGAGCAATAAATGAATGGCGTCCATTTCTAACATCGGAAAATTGTCATTTTCTTTAAGATTTTGGCCCGAGAAGTCATCTCATGCAATTCGCTTCATCATATACCAGTGCTCAAGCTTAGGGGCTGTAACCACTAAGCGCTGCACCACTGTTTAGCTTAGTATGATGAAAATAATTTTACAGAAACTGTCACTGCTTTATGTTTTGATACCTTACTAGCTCTGGTCATAAATCGCGGTCTAAACACCAGAAGCTTGATGAATTTTATAAGCATCGATTGTTCTTCACTGCGCTTCAAGGGTAGAATCTTTGACGTATATTATAAGTTCGGAGATTGACCTAACAACTTGTTTGTAGTATATGACCTTTCGACTGTACAGACTATGTAGCACAGACATCCACTTTCATTTCATAACTTTGAACATGAGTAGCTTTGTTTGAAATCACGAAATTAATGTTAAAACCGAGCAACTTATCTGACCGCCGCTGCAGTGATTATTGATGATAGGCGTGGCAGTTCTTAACTTGAATGTGTTGTTTTCAAATACAGATTCGAGGTCGGAAGGAACGGAGATTTAGCTTAAATCCAATTCGAGAGCTAGATTCAACGAAGGCGCCTCAATATACGACCTTATCTAGGATTTGCTTCGGCACAGCCCTCGTCCCGTCGAGCGTATCGGAAATCTGGTCCAGCAGATCTCCAGTTCTTATTGCTTAGTACCAGGTGGCGACGCCTCCGAAGATAGCATCAACAACCCATAGCATCAACGACCCTGCGGCTTCTAACGAAGTACTTTGACCGGAAGCTCTTGCGACACTTCCATCTTTTGTCAATGTGAATAGCTGCTGGCATATCCGAAACCCAGCTGCGTTTTATAAGCTGAGCTCAACAAAAACAAGGACAAGCTAGAATTACTATTGAGTCGACTAACCGCATAGAAGTATGGTACAAGTATCTACACTAGGGCTTTTCGTGGCTTTGCCTATGTTCCTTATCATGGGATCGGTGTTGCTTGCACATCAGAATAATGCACTTTACTGTCACTAGGGTGTCACTCCTCATTTCGCAATACCTTAATCACGATTATGTGGCGTTCGCTTTTCGACAAACAATACGCTGTCAAGCTTCAGTGCATCCCTTTTCCGTTCTCGACCGTAAAAACCACGCTTGGCCTATCGATCGATACGCCTGGCTTGTTTTCATCACAACAGCGCACAACTATGGCGTGTTAAGTCACGAACACGCATGGTGTACTTCAACTGATGCCAACATACCTTGTTCAAGTCAGATGGCAAATCACTGCGTGAAATTCGCTCTGTACATGTTCAGCACTGCCTTGACAGGCACAATTTCGTTTGTAGTCCGTCCTTTCGCCCGTCTGCTAAGTAATTTGTGTCTCGACGCACGAATAATACTGATTGGGGATATAGTTTATGTACTTGAGGCTACCTCTTTGCATGTCGAGCCATCAATCGGCTCTGCGACACCGAATTGCTTGTGAGCAGGAATCCTAGGAGCCGAAATTTTGCGTCACTTTGTGCGCCGCCGTCAGATACGCCGCATGGATTTGCACAAGTGAAGGCATCAGCCCCAGCGATTATACACAATTTTCTGGATCACGATCCAATTTTCTTACGGACTCAAGCGTCCCCCTAATGGAATGTGATACATCCTGCGCCTTACTGACTGCTTGGTCCCCCTGGAGCCTGATTTATCGATCCATGCATGCCTTGCGGTGTGGATTGTACAAGGACTTTCAGGATCCATCGGCATTGAGCCACACAGCCCCAATTCACCTCAGTTATCATATGATGTCATTATTGCAAACGGCAGGAGATTTTTTTGTCACCGAATGTTGAATTCAGTATTTGGAAATACCAAAATTGAGGGAAAGGTTACATTTTAATAATCGACACGTCTCTAATAATTGTGATTTCGACTCGCACTTTACAATCAGCATCACCAGTGCCACTCAAGTTGCGCCAGTCACATTTGATGACACCAGAATACTCGAGTTCGTTGCGACAGATGTGTTGTGCGTCATTTTTTTTTTCGAATGAAGACATGCAGGCTTGTACTCAAATTTAACCTGCATCCTTTTGCCAGAGTTCACAGTCCCACCTCAATGTCAGCGACAGATCGTGCGGTCCATTGAGTGATATGCGTACATCCGATTTCGCTGGAATACCGGTCAGCATCTTCACCCGGTTACGCACTCGATTAACTTACAGCCGCGGAGTTTCGATGCAGCTGGAGACGCTTTCGTAAGAAGAGGACAAACTCACATCTTTCACTGTGTATTAGATGACCTAATCTGAAAGATTCTAGCAACAGTTATACACGACGGTCTATCAAAGAGCAAGTGTCGTTACCGTATCAGCTGCCTTTAAATGTGATTCATTCCCTAATGTGCAATACACATGGAGAAGTTGACGGGCAGTTTTGCGTCCATGATACTAATCTACTCACGTCTTCACTCAAATAATACATTTTCCAGCCTGGATTTCTCTACTACAGGTGCACTTTCCTGACTGGTGCCGGGACGAATAAACTATTGACACACCTCTCCCGATGCATCACTTGTTTGCATTGTAGAATACGACGAGACACAGAGAATTTCCTGAGGACAAACAAACACTGCATTCACGTGGCGAAAATTGTAGCACGCTAAATTCAGTCCGCTTCCATATTTCTTACCCCTAATAAAAGACCTGATATCAGAAGTATGTGATATTTTTCTTTTTTATCGGCAGTGTCATTGATACCATGGCATCTCGTTTACAAAGAAGAATGGTTGTTGCATTAGTAGATTTTTATCGTTTCGTAATTTCTTAGCTCTTTCTTCCTAATTCAAGATATTTAACAGCAATATGAATATGGATGAAAGAGTGCCAATACTGCTTTAGTTTACCGTTGGTGGTGATTTGAAGCAACCGCTGATCAGCTCATTTGAGATGCGGACAGGATCAAATTTGAAGTTTGTACCGTTGGCCTGAGTTAGTCGACACCTAGCGCATTATTAATCGGAAAAATCAAGACTATACCATTTCTTATCGTAAATACTGACTGGGTTACATTTTGTTACGACAGATCGAGTGCGCACATCTGTGATCACAAGGTCGATGCGTGCAGACAGTGGTCGTTAACCCAGAAGATGTTCAAAATATCTTTTCTGGGGCTTTTGCAATCGTGCAATATCAGTTCAAGCGTTTACTAGCCGTATAAAATTTATCGCGAAAATATTGAATGTCTTTGTGATGAGAACAGAGAGCAGAGTACCACAGACAAAGTCTCGCTTTCAAATTAGTGTGTGCCTTCGTTAGAGTACATTTCATGGAAAAGCACAAGACTCGTCGACCTGTTAGTTACTTCCTAAAATCGCTCGCCGATCTCTTCAGCAATTCCATCAATTCAGACGCTACAGACCAGCTTTCCCTAAACCTTACTCGTTGTGACTTTAAGCAGAGCGATTTCGTCAAGCTAATATGCAATCAGATTCCCGGTACCAAGATGTCGGAAGCCTGCTACCTCTTCGACACCGCATCAACGACCTGCTTAGTTGTTTCGCAACTGGATGATTATCTAGTTGCAAGCATCGTATTGGGCTTTCACAAAACACGTGGACATGGACAAGGACACTCGGATCTTAAACATTAAATCGCTCTTCTTGCTGTGGTTTTTTTTTGTTATCATGGAGCAAGCGCTAGCCGAGTTGGCAATGATAATGGATCAACAGCAGAAGATGATAACTCCTTTAATGAAGGCGCGACACTATATGAGCTCAACAAGCAACGAACACCAAAATACTTTACATCGAGTAGAAGGGCTCTCAGTGCCTAAGTACTCAGAAAGACTCGATGCTAGCGTATCTTTGCATGTTTATCAAGTTCTTACGTATTTTCCATCCAGAAACATCGATCGCCGACAGGTGAAATTGCAAATAAGCGCTGTATTGCAATTGTCTTTGCTGATTTGAGAAGTAGGTATTAAGCCTGCACGAAGTCTGATCAGGATGCAAACACGTAAAGGGGCGACGAAACAGTTAAAAAAATTGCAGATCATCGAGGAATCTTTTGCGATCAACTGTTTGTTGAATCAGGTGCATAGCAAGAATATGATAAAGTACGTTGAGAAATTGTTCACAATCATGCGAGATGACCGAACGCAACAGTTATATTCTCTAACTAGTGCTTCTTAGATAAGAATGTGAACTGATGTCAAATGACTCATACAAGTTGCCTTGGAATAAGAAAGAAGCCATATCGTAGCGCAGGGAATGCAGTATAGAAACAAAAATCGACAAGAACAAAAAAAAATGTGTTTCAAAGGACAACCGCATTGACACTTTCAGTCACCACCGCCTCACCAACCGCCATCACCTCAGAAATGGTAACCCGTCGCCCAAGTCAAGGATCATGATGATAATGTGATCGAACCGGCCACCATAGTGCACAATGCCGCGAATGGTGCAAAAATCGTTATCATCCACCTCCGTGTGATAATAGCAATAATTATTAACGATATTTTTCGTGCACAAAGCCAAGAAAACAAAGCTAAGTAGAAGCTAGCTCACAAGGTTGATGAAGCAAAAATCATTGATGGTGAAATGATTACCGCTGAGTCAAGTGAACAAAAGTAAAGCTGACTCCTCAACTAATGATCGTGTCGGGCAGTATCGATGAGAAACCTGTTATGGTTTTGATTTACAGTAGAGCAACAAGCAACTGACGCCGTGCGGACTTGACTTCTAACATTGTGGCAAGTAAGGAAGGTTTGATCCAGGGAATAGTTGGTATATTTACGCCTCGACAAGATGTAAAGTTTGTGCATTATTATTTGCCTGTAGTATGGACGTTTGCCGACCAGAATGCAAACGGAATAGGATTTAGATTCGAGTAAATTTGAGGTTTATTGGGCAGAAACTTGATATAACAAATACAAGTTGAGTACTGATTGGCGCGTCAATAAAGTGCAAAGTCGGAAAAAGATCCTGTATGGATCGCTAAGACAACGATGGTGTTTAGTGTGCCCAAAATTGTTGAAAAAAGACATTTATCAACATGTGCATCCAATCTTTTGGCGAACGCTTTACTATCGCTTTGCACTATTGAAGTCGACCTCAGCAAGAAGTTCGATGCAAAATCTTAACACCGACTAGCGGTTTAATTAGAGCATGCGCCGCTGAAAAAATCGTGAACAACTCCGAAGCAAAATGCTGTAATTTGCTGTTAACAGGCGATTGGGTATAAAATATATATTTTGCGTTTCAAAGAAAGACATCGATGGTGATTGCCATCAAGACGTGACTGGCTACGCACTGCAACCTCAGATACCCGATTCGATGTATTCTGGACAGATATTGTGTTTTCCAACATTGATGACTTGCTTGATCGAATACATAAAAGCTTAAGCGTTAACAAATTGTCACAGCTTTTAATACTCGTTGTTTCAACTACACTGCCAATGGGAATGGATGAATTGCTTGAATTCTGGTCAAAACCTATGCGATTGCACAAACCACCCTCTACCGCGTAAACATGGATCACATCTGCATTTTCTAGACCAATGAACAAGTTCATGGACAATATTTGGCCAAAGTCTGATATATTCTGCGCAGCGAGAAGTTTCTATGTATTATTTCTAGGTGACATCTATATCGACAACTCTGTTTCCAAGCGGGCGCAAACGCCCGTTCCGATTCTCAAGTTGACAAGTAGCTGGACTTTTGTAATCAACTTGGTGATTTCTTGATGACGGAGGTTGCACCACCGAAAACAGCAAGCCGATTGCACTGCATACACACGACGTTAGACGTGTTTTGACACGTGGCTCGACAATTCGTCATTTTGAACAAGTGGAAATGTAATGAATCTAAAAAAACCTGCAGTTGCTTTTTTGATCGATTCGCCTTGTTCGAGGAAGAATATTAAGGACCCAATCTACAAATCATGAATCAACACTATGTTGGTAATTATGCAGCACGATTTTTTGTCCAGTCCTGTGCAAATGAGTGAAAAATGAAGAGTTTTAGCATGAATATCAATCAAAGTCAACGTTTGCAGAGATAGTTTCAGCGATAGAGTTTTGTAGGAAAAGACAAATTGATATTTTTTTGCACTAAAAATCAATTTTAAAGACTTTGCGAATCGAGCGGTAGTAAATATATATCATTTCGATATTACACAACTCTTAGATTGCTGGATATCCTGGCATCAAAAAATCTTAACTACGTGTTCTCATTTGAGATACATTCAATGACGATATCAAGCTTTACGTTTTGCTACCGAAACGTGTATCCGTTTCAAACAATTTGTTTGAGAGCGATTGGGACCAAAGCACCGAATCAAAGCTGACGTACGATCCTTATGAATAAATCACTAGTCGTTCTATATCTTGTGGTCTTGATAGAATTTTTGAGGTTCTTGGCAGATTGTTCGAACACAACAAATGCATTGTGACGGATTCTACCACCAATGTATAATCCGAAGTTGTTTTTATGACGAAGTCGTTTGCCGTCATGTTCTTCCTGCTATTATTATCCGCGATTTCTGCCCCTGAGCTGCTGTGGTCGTAGACTCACCCGAAATTTTTTAGCAGTTACTAGAAATTATGAATGGCTAGCATGGGAATCAAGCAATCTATGAACGCCGCTGGTGGATCTCAAGCCTATGGGGTGGTAGAACGACAAAGTCGAATGCTAGAAGACTACTCACAGCGCCATCTTTCGTATTTTGGGCAAGGTTGGGTATATATATCATCGTGCAGCTATCGAGTATTTTCATTGATTATCGAATTGAGTTACACCATCAAAAATCGATACAGGACGCAAATCGCGAAATCTTGTGATTCGTAGCGTGTCGTATGGAGTCCAACTCGGCGGAAAGTTGAAGAGTGCCTTTGACAGCTTGAAGAAAATTCATTTCAACACACAATTTACTAGGACTAGAAGCGGTCAAATGTTTAGTTTGATAATCGAGATTTCTCCATGTTAGTTAGAAATTGCTGCCACTGTTACGCTACGCAACAAATTGCAATGACAGAAAAGCCGAAAATTGGCCTTGCAATTAAGCAGTCCGTTCAAAACCCTTTCGTGAAATGAACCCTTTTGCAAAAAAATAAAGTTTATTGAGCCTAATCACGATGCTATCAACGTTGTTCGGTTAAATTCGTTCAGTCAATTCTAACTCAGTTTGCGACATATCCAATACCAAAAGTCGTATCTATTATTATGACAACGCTGATGATGACATGTACGTCGTGAAGCTCTTTTGCGTCAGAGACAGCGCAGCGACAAGCAAGACTACCTTGTCGATATCCCGAAAGCAAAGCAACATGTGAGATAGGCAACATCATGCACGTTTACCGCTTCAAGCGCTTGCTAGCGTATCAAGATAGCTACAAGACAACGGGGTATCAAGACGTTAGGGAAAGATGTGGCGATTGCACGTATCGATAAATTTTCGAAGCCGTAACAGCCATATCACAGATATATTATTTCACCATGAAGGAACCTTTCTAGTAAAAGACAGCATGCATGTGATACATAAGAGAATAAAAAGAAGTACAAGAACAAGAACAAGAACAAGAACAATTACAATAACAATAACAATAAAAAAAACAATAACAAGAACAAAAAATTTAGCGATGAACATTCATGTCAAAAACATTGTCACTACAACAATCCAGCAGCATAGTGTTTGACATAGGATAATTTTTGCTTGTTATCCACTGATTAATTTTTATTTGTAGATCAGCAACGACAGCCCCCCGTACTTTGTGCTCATCGACCCGTACGATTCTCGAATACCGCTCTGATTCGCTTCTTTCCCCGTGGTTTACAATTTGTAGCAATAGAGCGGGTGAGGCGTTATTGCAGCTGCTGACAACGTGGCGATAATTCGAGCGCACGTTTCACAAACTTCACTGTTCATTAATATCTGATGAACGACCCTTGTTTGAAGCACTGCTGACATCATCGCTTGCATTTCGCACCTCCATTACACATTCAGGATAACTCCCCCCTTTTTGCTTTGCAAATTCAAATTATTATGTGATCCTTCCGAGCCACAATATCCTTCGAAAAACTGATAGTTGCAAATTTCGTTCGTCGCTCGGCGTTTTGATGTCTTTGGACGACCGTAACTTCCCCTTTTGTCAGAATGTAGACCTGTTTTCTTTTCTTTTAACGCGACCTCCTTCGCTTCCCAAAGGCTTGTTTTCTATACGTATAAAGGAATACAAGCCATTGGGGAGGGGTGGAGCGTAAATGCACGCCGAACAGAAAGCCAAGATGTCGCTTTTGCGATATCTCCTTGTTCGTCAGGACTATCCGTAATTAAATTTTTAGGGTTCATCATGACATTTCCGAAGCACAGCTCAAGTACAAACCATGTGTCGGACCATAATTCAAGTGTGCGATACAGTCGCTAACCCCTTATACTACATCTTGATCATTTCAAGGCTTCATTACCTTGCTACATGACATAACAAAACATATCTAGCGTATTAAAATCACCTCCTCATTTCATATGCAAAACATGAGATCTGCAATCAAACGTCTTTATGCTAGTCTCCGTCTCCTACTACAATCAACTTGAAAACTACCATATTTCTCGATAGATGTTTTCAAGTCAGCCTCTAGCACGTTATGGTTAAAACAAATGACTCATAAGGTAGATTTCTAACGCGAGATCTAGTCATCAAGATGATCGTATGGCCTATCAAATAATCATCAGTCTAAACACCTCAATTTGTACATTTAAAACGGAATGTAAATTTTCGTCGAATTTATTGCAATTTTATGTTTAGCTGATGTGGCACCACCACACCATTTCTCACTCCAAGAGAAGAGGTGACTATTGGTCTTACGATGCCAAGTAGCGAGGATTCCAACACGCCACGTTCAAACACGTGGACACTTGATGAATTTGGTGACTTAGTATCAGCATGGGAACTAGCAACGTCACGTCCTCGTGATCCAAGCGCACCAACGCTTCATGATGCTGTGTTTAAACATTTTGTGGTCTTACGTGGGGGATCTACACGACGTAACAAAGCAGCACTTACAAGTAAACGTAGTGCATTGAAATTTTCATATCTTTACATTCGAGACTTTGATAGTGAACAGAAAGGTAAGAATCTTGTCCCGTTTTTCGAGTTGTCGAGTTCACAACGTTATGAAGTCATGAGTTCGTGGAAAAAAGTGAATTCAAGTCTTGTTGAGATTACACCATTAATGTATCAAGGATTAATGCGAATTGTAAGTAAAGGAGGAGAAGATGATCCAGTTGTGCCAATTAGAAAACGTCAAAAGGAGCTTCAGGAAGCCACAAATACGATGCGATCAGAGTCTCGACCAACACGAGCATCATTAGCTTCGAATGATTCGCCATTGAAATCAATTAGTTCAAAGAAGAAAACTCAAACAGCTGCAGTACGAGCATCGAGTAATCCATGGTCATCAGAAGAAATGTTGCAATTAATGGAAGCGTGGACTCTTGCAGCCAAGACAGTGTGTGAGACAACATCAAATGATCCCATGTCGATTGTACATGAAATTTATCGCCAATTTGAAAGATTACAAGGTGGTTCAACAACACGGAATCTATCAGGTTTAGCCACACGACGACGAGTTTTGAAACAATCGTATACTCGAATTGCCGCGTTTGATAAGATTCAAAAAATGAATGGAGACTTGCCATTTACAGACTTACCTGTCGCCACTCGATTGAGTGTCTTACGATCGTGGAAGAATGTGAATTTATTGGATTTATCGGCTGATTTGTACGCGAGATTACATAGTGTCATTGCTTTGGATACTCAAGCTGTGGCACTTGAAGATCTCCGTCGTACGAAAGGATCGACTACGAAACCAATTCCTCTAGTTCCTGGACGAAAAGGGGGTCGACCACCGAAGAAGATTAAAGCGCAGAGTTCAGGTCCAACTAATGAGGAAGATCATGTGCCTTCGTCTCAAACATCGATTAGTGTTACGGATGGTGAAGAAGAAAAAGCGCTGCCAAAAGTGACGAATGTGAGCGATAGTGACGCCAAGACAGAAACGATAGCACCCGAGTCTGTCATTCCAACGAATGAGACGCACGTAGTTAGTACGATGGATCAATCTGAATCCGAGAATCACGACACAATTTCTTCTGCTACGAAATCTCCTTCGGTAGAAGATGTAGACAAAAAGGTTCAAGAAACGACACGGTCTTCAGCTGAGTATGAGCAAAACACGTTAGAAAACGTTGAAATTGATTCTGTGCAAGATTCATCGGCAGATAAGACGCTCTCTTGTGCTGATGATACATCAATTGAAACTCATGAGATGGATCCAAAATCACCATTACTTTCAGTAAGCCAAAATCAAGATGATAAAAGTGTTGAGAATAATGAAGTTGAGAGCAATACGAATGCAGTTGAAAATCAGTCAGTAGACGAAAGTGCACGTGACTCTGTTGTACCAAAAACTGATGAGGTTGACGAGAGTGACGCACCTACGCGTAAGGGTCCAGGACGTTGGGGCAAACGAAAGCGTAAGATGCAAATGGATGCTCCAAATGGTCTATTATGGGAGATTGAAGAGCTTGCTCTTTTGATCAAAGCGTGGGAAAAAGCTGCAACTCTTGTATGTAATAGTGACCCAAGTGAACGACTGTCTTTGAATCGAGAAATGTATCGTGAATTTGTTGAGATGCAAGGTGGATACTCTGTACGAAACGATACAGCTCTTGCAGCACGACGGAGTTCGTTAAAATCATCTCATGCTCACATTTTTTCATTTAACGAGGCCCAAAAAGCGAAGAATGAGCCCACTTACCACAATCTTCCACAAGATACACGCATGAGTTTACTACGATCATGGAAGAATCGCAATTCTGTCGATTTGACTCAAGAAATGTACGATACGTTGGGACGCATTATTGCTATGGATGACAAATTGGCTGAAATTCGACACCTTCGACCCCCTGTGTCTCCAAAAGTCAAGAGTAGCACGAGTACTCTTGACTCGAGTATTGATTTGAAAGCTATGAAGCCTCCAAAATGGAGTACTGAAGAATCATCTGACTTGATTAAAGCATGTGCCGATGTTCTGAACGTTTCTAGTGACCGAGAATTGTCACATTCTGAACGAGAAGGATTAATTTATGACGCATTTTTAGCTCGTCGTCAGAGTGCAGGGGATACAGACACTTTAATTCGTCGAGATTTGCGAAGTATGGCACAACAATGGCGCTGTATTCTGGCATCCTATTCATATATCAAAGCATGTAATGACGATCGTTCAGAACCAAATAGTCCGTCGTGGTTTGACATGACATCATCTCAAAAACGTGCGTATCAACAGTGTACGAATATTCCAGTCAAATTTGTGGATCTGGATGCCAATATGTTTGATTTAGTTACAAAAACATCATTTGTGGGCGTGTCGTCTCCACTTTTGACGCCATCGTTGCCATCACCAATTGCTGAGAATGCGACAGATGGAATTGCTTTACGTCCACGTTCTGCTCGAAAGAAATCGGATGTTTTTTGGTCGTCCGATTCGGAATCATCGGTAATTGAAGAAGTGGGAGGAGAGAATCGAAATGATCGTATTTCTTCTGGAAAGAAGGGCAATATTTGGCCACAAGAAGAAATTTGGAGCTTAATTCAAGCATGGGAAGAAGCAGCTGAGACGACGAAAGGCACACGATTGACTTCAGCCCTAAATGAAACTTATGCTCTGTTTACCAAGCGCCAAGCACCATTCCATCGAACTCGAACGTTAATTAGCGTCAAAAATCGAATGATTGCTTTGAATTCCTCCTTTCTTGGTATCTCGTCGTATATTGCTGAGCGTGGTGAAAGTTCAGCTTGGTTTAATTTGAGTACAGAAGAACGAATTAATGAGATTCGAAGCTGGGGAAACAAAACAATCATCGATTTAAATGAAGAAATGTACAATTCGTTAGCACGAATTCTCGATCGAAAACGAAGTGAGAAAATGGAAAGTGGGAAGCGCAAGCAAGGACGAGTGAAAGAGGTGGAGACGAAAAGTTCTGGTAGTAAGCACGAGAAATATGCTGCTGCAAATTGGAGTAAAGACGAACTATTGATGTTAAGTGAAGCATGTGGTGAATTGTTGGAAGGGAGACGAAGTCGGCGTTATGTCTTTGAAGAAGAGAAAGATCGTTTTTTTCGTCGATATGAAGAATTGGGTGGAACCAATTCGTTGGCAGCAGCTGTGGGATTAGCTCGCTATGTCTTGGATTCGTATGAATTTATCTACTTTTACAATCAAAGAGCAATCGATACGGGATGTTTAACGTGGTTTGAACTTGATCTTGAAGATCGAGATGCTATTACTCTAACAATGAGTAAATCGTATCGAAGTTTTAATGGGTTAACGACAGTGGATGAAGAAATTTATGATGTGCTTGATAAACTTGATGCTGAGCTTCGTTTCAAACTTGGAGAAGAAAAGAAAAAGACTTATAAACCTCCAACTGATGCAACGTCATCTCGTTACGTGAATATTGAGTCTGTGATTGAACATTGTGAGTATAAAAAGAGAGTCGAGACAAGAAAGAAGGTTGGAAAGATTCCAGAGCCAATCGATGACGAGTCCGAAGAAGAAGATAATGAATCGTCGAGTATGGAATTGTCGATGAATGATGAATCTACCGACAGCGACTCAAGTACAGCGGATCATTTCAATTCTCGAGCAGCTTCCACTGCTATAGGTGATGGTCCGTCTACAAGACGTAATTCCGTTCGTCGTGAGTCCGAAACTTTTGAAGACTCGACTCTTTTACCTCGTAAACGATCCCGAACTTCTTCTTACGTCGACTTGTCTTCTACTTTATCTATCACCGAGATTATTCACAAACAAAGTCAAAAGTTGGAAGATGCCGTCAAGCAATTTCGAAAAGATAGTAGCATTGCACGAAATGAACACCATGCATTTTTACTACAAAAGATTCAAGAAACATTTCCAATTGATCGTGGTCATGGATCATTCTTAGAGCGTGTTGCTGAACGACAAAGTCAATCGTTAGGTGAATTATTCCAACGCTTGCAACGACAGCGTGATATGGAAAAAGCCAAAGATGAAGAATTGATGCGTCAATTGTTTGAAAGGACGGAACGTACATAAAGGATGACAAATGTTCACGCTACGTGTTTTTTTATTGATTTCGATTGCAAATGTGACGTTTTTTGACGTAAAAGATGGCTCCGCAGATTGTGTTAATCTGTATTGTATTGTGACAAGGTGATGAAAGACCTCGAAAAAGTGCTAGAGGACCGACAGAGGTACTAGCAATATATCCACCAACTGGAAGGTCTTGAAACACGTGAGTCCAAACTTGACGAACATTATTCACAAAGTCGATCTCATCAACTTTCGTGATAGATCCTCCAGTGATGAAAGCACCAAATGCTTGTTCATTAGCTTCAAATAAATTGGACTGAAGGTGTTGAAATGCTTGATTAAGTGCTGACCATGTCTTGGTTGAATCATGTAAAGTTAAAATTCCATAATCTCCTTCAGACCAACAAATGGATTGGGATTGAATGGTTTCATCTACTGAAATGGTAACATCCAAGCAAGTGAAACGTTCTGAAGAAGTAAAATCTCGATTGCTAGAGTTCATGAGATGTTCAAGTGGTACTTTATTGGAACATGAAACAAGATTGAGTGCACTGTCTTGTTGAATTTTCAGTCGATCGGATGGGTTTAATAAATCGAGTAAACGAGAGTGTAATTCTTCCATTGAAACGATGTCATACATCATAATATGCTTGAATTCGTCTACAAGATGAACACGATTACATTGAATGATTGGTGTGATTGGATCGTACCCATTTGCAGAAAATGATCGAAAACTCACGTTACCATGAACACGAACAAGCATTGTACAAGGAAAATGAAGTTGACGTTGCTTTTGAAGTTGAATATGTTGAGAATCATGACATTTGCTTTTACAGTAGGAGACAAGAGGAAGACATCGATCCGTGACATTGGAGACTGTTCCAATAATTGCAGCTCCAGGGTACCAATTTTCAACAATTTGTACAAGTTGATCTGCACTTTGGGTATTAACTCCAAATAGTAAGAAACACGGGATTGTATCATCTTTTAAATCTGAAAATGGGTCATTGAGTTTTAGTCCTTGTTGAGACCATTTCACCACTTTTCTATCATATTCGGCTGATTCTAATGTCGTGTCTGGAAAATGTGCGACCGAGACGGATAGTACTATTCCATTACTATTTTCAATACTTATTTCATTTCCCAATACTTTGTGCATCGTATAGATGCCGATGAATTGACAGTTTGCAGGTAACAAATGCGCTTTTTCAATTGTAGTAATTGCTTCAATCCAAAACTTGCCACGTCGCCATGAAGTAGAATCTTGACTAGCAACCAAAAATAGTATTAAATTTGGTGGAAATCGTGTGTCGGCCCAATTTAAGTGGTTCGTCTGGAGCAATTTGAGACTTTCACGAGTAGTACTTGAGGGACCTAAGACTGTAGTACGCCACTCTGGAAAACATTGTTTTGCTTCAATTACTATACGTCTCCATGCACAACAGACATAACTTAATGATGTAGTATCTCGCCATGTCATATACGGCAAGATTAGAGTCCAAAGATCAGAAGGAAAAGTCAATACTTGACTTTTGGGCTTGACTTTTGGCCGAGTTTGGTGAGCCAAGTACCGTCGATTACTACATGAATTCACAGAATTTGACGTCTGAGACACTGGGCTTCTTTTAGAATGCTGAGGATCATGGCGTCTCGATCGGCGCGAGAAGCTTTGGTACTTCATGGACATAGTAACAACTGTAATACGTGTATTAAAAAATAATTTGAAGTGCGGTACTATATCATAAATCCAATCAGAATATTTTAGTAGTACTCTGTGAATTGACTCGTTTAGGTATCACTATACCAAGCGCAATTTCATTAGACAATGACAGCCGTCTGTATTGCTATGAATAACTCATAACTCTCGCTCGTTTAGTCGGCGAGCGATGCACATAATGTATGGTAATGTCTTGAAAAGTAGAGCTAAGCCAACAAGCATTTTGTTGACGTTTTTTCACGACAATGGTGAGCGAAGGTCACAGCCTTTCAGTACCTCTTCTGTATGCATCTTAGGCCTCGCTTTAAACAGACATCCATATCTGGTTTAGCCAGGTCTTTTTTTAGAATTTGGTATTGGGGCTGCAGTCGGAAAAATATTAACTTTAATTTCACATCAAATTAATGTCTCTAAGAACATATCGTTAAATTCTTATTGCGCAGTGAGCACACGATAAGTCAATGTTCTTGTTTTTCGTCCCCTGCCATCTATACTGTGGAAAAAACTTTGCTGTCAAACAGCAACTTGAGCAGCGCAAAAAGTGAATGAAGTGCTGAGCTGCACCTTTTTGAGTTGAGCCTGTCAGGTAAGTTTACCTTCAGCGCGTGTCAACAAGTTTTCTCTCTATTCGTACCAGTCGGCACTATATTAAAACTCGGAATGATCTCGAGACGCTTAATTACGTCAAAGACCCAGACGTTTATATCTGGTGTGAATGCTTTCAGCAGATCATCGACCGATTTCATTACATCACGTACATCATGAATCTTTCTCTTCTGTTATACCCAGCTGTCGCATACATGTTCAAGTACACAACCGCAATTTATAAGCTGACCATACGAAATATAAGCTCACTGCCAATATTAATTCTCGAATAGGCTTTGTTCTCAGCAAAGAAGAGAATGGCTCGAGGCACCCCAAGAGATTAGAATCATGTCCGTCACGAATTTAGAGTGAAAAGAAAAGGTCATGATTGGGGTTCAGCTCGCATAAATTTAACGCACAAATATGAGTGTGTACGCACCATCCTACCAGACCAACGAAGTCGCAAGTGACAAGTTTTTGTTTCATCTGACTTTCAGACTGATATGTTCGAAGTTGGTTCTTGATATATTTGCTATGCTACAACATTTAAACACAACTAATATAAATGCGTAGCCACATACTCTGCGCAACGTAGTAGTGATGAAACTTTGTGAAGACAATCGCTATGGTACCTCTGAGCTCTCTTCTCAGTTAAAAACTGCCCATACATCTATCATAATGCAAAACATAGCCTTCTACCAAAATGGGACAGCACTGGGATCACAGATCCGCCCAGGTAAGTCGCGGCTCTGGCTGTCGAAATCTGACTAGCCGTCTCGGTGACGTAGCTGGGGTGTCGCAATTTCTGTTTGTTAAAATTATATTTTTTGCGCTGATATCATCGAGTAAAATCATATCGATAGACCTATCCAATCATAATCAAATGCAATTCGTGTGGTGTCAAAGGACACGGAGGCTGAACAAACCATGTCTGAATCGATCTAGGATCTGTAGAAGCATTGACCACGTTATTAAATGTAAAATCGATTGGTGATCGCATGTGTCCTATCACTTCGGACGCTTCGCGCAAGTGCTTTGAGAATACCATTCGCCACACTCTGAACACATTCGGTCTAACTACCTGGATAGAGATGACCAGTTTGATCACAGTCCGCCAAACGTCACATAGTGCGCGAACTTCGGTGCGAATTAATGGCTACCGACTGGTTATATTAGTAAAGAAAAACCTTGTCAAACGAGAGCTTGGCAGTGTCCTCACTGGTAACGGTGCGCCGGCATAAGCCAAGACGGTCCACAAAGTTCCCAATGATACTATCACCATCTTTTGAGACCCAAATTAGTATTCATGCTGATAAAGCACCGGCATTCTACGAGGACAGGCGAACCGATCAGGACGTGGCGAGTTTTAAACCTATGTAAACGCTGTACACGCGCGCGCGTAAGTGGATTTGCAAGTACAAAGCTTTGAATGAAACGGATGTCTTTTCCGTACAAAAGTGGCCACTCGGGGGCATAAGTCTCGTACATTTCTTAGATGTATCATGAGGTGCTCCCACGTGGGTCAGTTAAAAATTAGCAAGCCTGCGCGCAAGAAGCAGCGGTGCAAACGCGCTATCAAACCTCTTACTGAACGAAATCTGAGCTAAAAAAGCTCCGTTTCCCAGAGCTTCCGACAGTGTATCGTACAATCCGTACGTAACAAGGGTCAACTCGCCAATGCGCGACATAATCAATGTGACAGCCATAAGTCTAGCTGATGCAAAATCGGACCCACACAATTTAGCCAGACTGACCTGTACTTTATTTAAATTCTATATTTGGGGATTAGACATATGGTGATGGCGTCGCTTTACATAGCAACGCATGAACCGCATGCATTTCGAATGGCTATATGCTCGGCAAGTATATTCCAAGCTCGGGGGTCAATTTTGTCCGCCGCTTTAAGCCCACACAACAACGCGTTCGAGCCCGATGACATTTGCGGAAAGTAAAGTACAAACAACGACCGAAACGTCAGAGGCGAAACGAAATGGCCGATTCGGGGAAGAAAGGGTCCGAATTGGGCTCCCGTGGGGCTTCCATTGATGCTCTAAAAAGCCATTTTGCAGCCTGTTAACATCATTTGATATTTCTCTTAGAACATTTATTACGAACCGTTCAATGTCGGCATAACTCTTACAATATTTGCTCAATGAGGCGACCAAAAACCGCTCTTAAATCGTCGTGAGATCTTCATGCTAGCCATGCTATTCAGTGATGTTTCCTAAAAATAGTATTTTATTGTCATCCAACCAGAGTTGTTTATTTAGAAAAAAAGCTTGTTTAAGCGCAAAACTCGAGCACCACTTAAAAACGTTTGAGTCGGGTATCCACATCTGATTCTGTGTGCGCTGCACGACCATGATTCAATATATTGTGTCGGTGTGTTTGTACGATGCGGCCTCAAGTGCTAATAAAATTGATGGTCAAATAATGGTCGAACTTAAAATGGCCTCTGAAGTATTAGCAGTCGCTTCCAGTGTAATTTATAAGAGCGAGATCACAACTATCAACCATAAGTAGTTGATAGTAATTATCGGCAAGATCCAGACCATTGAATAGGCGTTTACGACCACGCCGTTTCGCAGCACGTCCTTTTTCGGGAGAGGCAATTGCGGTGAAATGGCTGGTGCATCAATTTTTAGTCAAGCATGCACATTTCGCCTTTTGGGCCATTATCTTTCTGACGCTAACACATGGCGCCAAGCGGGGGCATCATTACCGCTGATTTCGGTTCACATAAAACGGCTGAAATCGTCGATGACGTCAAATATCTGATTTTTTGGCACTATTGATGTTTTGCTTGAAGACGAGTGCCGCGCCTTTTGACATCACGTCGTGATAATTTTTCAGCAACGAAAAAAGTGATCCCTAGGATTGTTGGTTCTAGTCTTTCTAGCTCTTAAACACAATGGTCAACGATTGCTTTTAATGACAGATTCTTTATAACGGAAGACGAGCTTAACCCCTCATCGGGTATTAATCGTCATACTTCGGTCATTTCACCGTCACGACACACATACCCTCGAGATCAATCTCCAAGTACAGCTAGAGTGTATGCATGGGGTGATACGATAATACCTGCGCCCCCATGACTACTTCGTTCACCCATTTAGTACTTTAAAACATTGTCGTCCGCAAACCTGGAGTTTCTCTGCCCCGCAAGGGTGCACCTCACATCATATCGCGCTAACGTTACGTTACATCGAGACGAGAATAGACCATTCATATATAACGTCAGGATCTGGTTCTTCTATTAGTAATCTACAGCCGTCAGTCACACCGGAGACCACGACATACCGCTTCTTCTATGAGATAACGTCTTTTTGCTGCGATATATGATAAGTTCTGTCGTCTCATCATAAAAATCTCGACCCTCTGCCGCTACTAGCAGTTTTAACTCTAGAACTAATTAACACGCAACCCCATGTCCTGCACTAAAGATATCACAGCAACATATCATAGCTTTGTATTCGCGCCAAAAGTGCTACTCCATCATATCATAATTATGCTTCCGATCCACCATGGCACCACCAAAGAGAAGTACACGGCAAATTTTTTTATCCAAAACGCACGCGTACCGTATGATCAGTCGCGTGTCGCACTTTATGACATGGCGCTCATGAATCTATCAGGCATTTCCAAGGCTCCGGATGTCAACGGATGTGGCTAATATTCCTGGACTATTAGACCCACCTCTCCAGAGTGAAGCCATCCGCATTAAAACTAAACCTTATCATCCATGGCCTCCCTGACGTACAATGTAGCCCCAGCATGTCGTCATCATAGGACTAGAATTAAAGCATTAGCGGTGAGTCGGTTGTTTCCCCACATTGCTTGTCCTGAGGAAAGAAAGAGGAACATCTCATAAGACATTCCCACACAGGATATACCACAAATGGTCTTTCAACTGACAACAAGTACTTCCAGATGCAACGGGGTAGCCAATCGCATCAAGCAGAGAAAGCGGTAACTCTTTTAGTCTGCGCGAAAATGCGCGCTGCTCGCAGAAGTGGAGCCGAGATTTCAATGTGGTTTTGACTCAGAACGGACGTACAAGTCTTACCTGAAGTAATAATAAAGGAAAGTGTTCTACCTTCTTGGTATTAACATATTTGACGTGATACGTGTCTCACAGTCCTTTCCGATAAGGAATCTTATCATCCCATCATTACCGAGTACCAGTTATGAAACGTCTTCATTTTATATCTATCTACCTTTGTACTTGCCACATAAAACTACAATAAAGTTAGTCTTTAAAAATTGTAGAAAAATTTATAATACTCATCATCTCTAAATCTTTAAAAACTGCTGACTATGTTGATATTCTCTGATAATTGGCTAAATATTCACCAATCTCTCGCTTTAAAACCAATCCAAATTACAGTAGAGGAAGTTCGCAATTATATAAGAAGCCAGTGCCATGTACGGTGGAAACTCTCCCTACGGAGAGAACGCGGGTCAGCTCGCGCATTCAAATGTTTGGCGAGACACTTCTGAAGAAGAAAGTTATGGAAGCTATTTGGGTCCAACTGCTCATGGAGTTGGTAATAATGACATTCCTATGATGCGTCCAACAATGACGACTCGGCCTAGTGCTTCTGTACACCAAGACATTGCTGTTGGTCAATTGGACGAATTAAGTGCCACTGGAGTTGGAACTAAAAAGACGTACACGGGTCGAAAAGTTGTGTGGCCTGGTGCACTCTTTCTTCTACTGGTAACGGCAGTGGCCCTCAGCCTCATTGCCTACTTTGGCGTGCAAGAATACAATAGCGCCCAGACGCAACAATCCCTCACGTTGGCAGCCACTGAAGTGGATAGAGAGAGGAAGGTTATGAGTGTCAAGAGCTGTCTACAGCCAGACTACGCAAGTGTAAATGGCAAGATTTATGCTGTCGATACCAACACGGGTGATCGAAAACAAATTGTTTTTACAGGCATCAATTGGAGTGGGATGGAGAATGCTGAAGGCGTTCCTCATGGTCTTGCTACAAAACAGAGTTACTTGGATGACATTGCTGCTAATCTTTCGGACAATGGGTTTAATGCCGTTCGTCTGCCACTAAATGCTCAAATGATCATCGACAACTCACCTCCAAACACGAGACTTTTTGTAAATAGTCTTGACACGGATCTCAACGTGGTTTCCTACATTGACATGATTAAAAAAGTTGTTCAAGCTCTTGGAAAGCAGCAAATTGGCGTCTTGCTCGATATTCATAAAATTAATCCCAACTTTACAGACGATACGTCTGAGCACTTGTGGTACACAGATGAGTATCCGATTGAAACCATCTATCAAATGTTTGAGACCTTAGCCTCCGAGCTTTGCGGTGATCTTCAGTACAATATATTTGGCATTGATCTTAAAAATGAGCCTGTGGGGGGATGTTGGCCTGAGTCTGATACGGATGAATATTGTGATCCGGACGTGAATTGGCCTCGTGCAGTAGAAGCAATTGGTGACAGGATTCTGTCCATTTGCCCAAATTGGCTCATCGTTGCCGAGGGGAATTATGCAGTCAATACTGTGGCTGAAATTAATGGCGTAAATGTGACATATAACGATTGGTACGGTGCTAGTCTCCAAAATGTCACGGCCAACCCTGTTATGCTTATGACGCAAGGTAAACTTGCATTTGCTCCACACTTTTACTCTCCTAGTGTGTACCCTTCCGCGTACTTTTTTAAGAAGCAATCTTCAAGTGGAGCTACAGTTTCTGTAACGGAGTATCCAAACACAACTGAAGGAAATGCGTTACTAAAAGATGCTGTGGTATCTGTATTGGACAATGCATTTGGAAACGCCGTAACGGAAGCTGGTGTACCTACGTTTTACGGAGAGTTTGGTGGTATCTACGGATCTGCAGAATTGCTGGCAGATCTCACAAGTACACGAGTTATTGAGATTATTATCGAATATGCCAACGAAAAAAACATGACGGGAGGTTTTGCGTGGGCACTAAATCCTGATGGACATTACGCTTTTAACGATGAGTATAAACCCGATGATCCGTGGCAATACGGTCTGTACGCGAACGATGCTTGGGATTCTTATCACCGAGACTTTTCCATTGGCCTTCAAAACTTGAGAGGAACTGGTGCGTTTCCATGCTTTGCCAAATATACGAGGGTAACGGAATCAACCTCTGGTAGTGGAAGTGCTACTATATCGGTCGATTCAATCACAAGAAATACACCATCTTCTTCAAGGAATGCGACGACCCCAACAGTTGCTGCTGTTACGGATGAAGCCGAGCCGCTTCCACCAGCTGTACCCGCGACGCCTCCAGCAGCTGAAGCCGCGACGCCTCCAACGGCTGAAGCTGTGACGCCTCCAACGGATGTGGCTCCAGCGCCTGCAACGGAAGCTACTCCAGCGGCTGCGGGTGTAACAGCTACTGCACTTTGAAAGTGATCTGCATTTTGGTTGCTCGTTTAAAGTCAACATTGATCTCATTTGTCACTTTAAAAAGAAAAACAAATTTGTTTCAAGTAATGATGTCTACATCTGACTCACTTAACGCTGTTTTGATCTTTTTGCGTTGCCGTAATTGCTCAACTTCACATGCCCGTTTAATAGCCACATTTTTAGCTAGTAGCTCGTAATACCGGCTTTGGTAATTCTTGAGTTTCATGGCATTCCGCGTTTGTTCCTGCTGTCGCATTAGATTTACCTTGTCTACGACCATTTTATTCGCTTGAATCGCATGTTCGTACTGTGCGTTCATCCCGTCCAATATGGCCGCACGGACTTTTAAAAGCTTGGTACCATAGCCTTGTTGCAATTCTAGATTTACTACCCTGTAATCATAACAGACATACCACTTAATACGCTAAAACTCAGTACAAAATGACAACTAGTTAGCTACCGATTGCTTTGATGTTCTACCACCGTTTGCAGCTGCTTGACTGCACTCTCCCATGCTTCCAGTGAATTTGAGTTCTTGCCCGTCGGCTCGTTGACCTGATACCGATTTAAATCAATTGCATCTAATGGTACGTTGGCTGCCACACGTTTCATCTCAGTTAATAATCTTCCATTGCCACTAAAAGTTGGCGAGTATGACGGTAAATAGGCTAAATATTTGTCCTGGGGCGGCGAGAACGTCGCCATTTCCGCACGAATTTGCGCCTGCACGTGCTGCTGACTTTCATTTGAATTGTATTTAGTATCTATATAGCCAAGTGAGTCAATAAGCGCGCGACTTTCGATTAGCAACGGACATAAGGGTGATGATGACATGGAGAATGAAGATTGGTTTACTTGATTTTCACAATTAAATCATGATATTTACAGTACTAAGGAATATTTACGATCTTTTCATGCAGCAATTATTTCAAAACATTTCTGAAAGACAATAATGTTGGTAGTAATTAATTCCTTCTGGCGAAACTTTAGCCAGAGAGTCAAGTGTCTACCAGTAGCGAAACGAAACAGAGACTTTCCCTTAACTAAAGTCAAGAGGCTTGAGGAAGAGGCTAAATACCTTCATCACCTTGTGGGTAATTGATCATGGATCCCGCGATCCCGGTGTTACATTCAAAAAAAGAATGAACGCTAGTAAATGGGAGCGACAAAATCTCCCGTATCTTGTCGAGAATATTCGCCCTTATTGAAGCCTCATAAAACCCTCACTCTCTGTAAGCGCATAATTGCCTTTTGTATCGCACAGGACGTCGACAGTCGCTGCCAATCCACTGAATGTCGGACTACCAGCAACATATTCTTTGTGCTAAATATGAAGAATATTTTAAAATGACTTAAAAAAAGTGTTTACATAACCTTTATACCTCAATGCATCACTTCTGACAGGATCATAAGTGTGTGGCTGAAGTCTTCTTTCAACATAATGCTTGCAAGATGTTTAACATGTTCGAACACTCTCGTACTTCGGCAGTCTGTACGCTTACTAGCAAGTAAAAGTGCTGCGAAACAAACGAAACCTACTCTTGTATCCAAGTTTCGTAAGAAAAAAACCTTTCAATTCTCGGGTGAAGACGTCAAAAAGTCGACGCCTCTCGAACAGTTTGTGTACCCGGCGTACTGGGATGAAGATTATCCTAAAGATTTTGACAATGAAATGAAGCACGAAGTTGAAAAGCTACAGGTATTTGCTGACTTTACACCATATTTGGATTTATCCTGGCAATCTCAGATCCATCCGTTATTTAATGGTGAAGATATTGAGATGACACTTAACTGTCCGCTCGAGGATTTTGATGAGCGGCTTTTTATTAATGACAAGAATACGCACGATACAAAAGTAGTCATGGAGGTGCCTATGACTTGCTTTAAAGGTCTTGACAACGAGGCCAAGAACATTGTCATACAGCTCGCTGGTCCACGTTACAATGCGAACAAAAAGATGATCAAGATTGCCGAGGATCGCTACAATAAACGCGTGTACAACCACAAGCGAATTTGTGAGATTCTACGCGATCTTACAGAGACAGCACTCAAGCTTAGTGGCCAAGCATTAGACGATTCAACACCTGAGAATATCACCGAGAAGTAGCTTGCTAGAACCCACAGTAAGGCGACTCTAAATGAACCATTTTCTGTCTTTAATTGTAACTCTATGTTTTAACTTGCGGTGGACAGATGAGAAGTTTTCAGTATAATGCAGTAGCATGACAATGACAAAAAGCTCAACAGGCAATGTACTCGCTAAACCTCTTAAGCAAAGTATGCTTTAATTGCTCTTGATCACAATCCTGTTAGAAATTTTGGATATTACGCATCTACTTACAAGCTCCAAGCATCCAAGAGATTCAGCTATTGAGGTCTCTTGTGTGCAGCTTCCGCTGCCGCTCGTTCGACCGTTTGCCAATTGCTATCTTTAAGATCTTGCACTAAATTCGGCATACATACGAACTAGACTGCGTCACGTAGCGTACCCATCGCTTGTATGTGTAATTCGGGTGTCGCGCGTGTTCTGGAATGCGCAAGTAGCGCACTTGGAGACATGAGGTATTGTACATGGGGATCTCGAAGTTCATGCTGACAGGGCCAATCTCACGCCGCACATGTGGACTAGGCTGACCGAGCGTAATTTTAGCTCGCAGCGTGAGTTCAGAGCCACCAGTAAAGCGCTTGATGGCCCAACGTACTTGATTTTCGTTCTCACGATATTCTGCAAGTTGACCCGCAGAGTTCTTGCCAATATCACATGATACAGCCACAGTAGATTGTGGTACGGGAAAGCGTATAATTACGTTCGCACCATAATTATTCTCAGGCATGTCAGCACGAATTTTAAGAACCATTTCAATCTTAGTAGGAGATAGTTCTTCGACAAATGGAAAGATACGAAATGGTGCACGAAAGTCACCCGTGATACGATAATTTATCACTGTAAATTCACCATCAGGAGGCTGAAAGATAAGCACACGATCGCGCTCAAATTCGTCCAATTGGACACAGTCGTGAAAGTTGCAATCGTCTAGAACCACTTGACCGTATTGTCGAGCTCCCGAGTTCCCAATCACTAAGTCTTCATTCAGTGCCAATCGTAATTCTGGATTACCTGATAAGTAGCTTTTAAGTTGAATTCGTCCTTCAATAGAAGCATTAAGCATTTGTCCACCAGAGGAAAAGACGACATTAAGACGTTCAAGAATATCACAGAAAAGTTCATTCTCGTCTTGTTTCTTCGAACTCTGTCCAGCTGTAGCCACGGGCTTTTTAACAGCACTTGCAGCCTTAATATTCGAGCTGCGATTCATAAACTTAGAGCTCGCTTTGGGTTTCGACAACACAGCGTCTCCTACTAGAATAGCTTCATTGTGTACATGTACCTTAAGTCCCTCTGTACTCGTATCTTGCGCAAATCCATAGTCCAATGTCTCATCTAACAGTTCATAGCAAAGAATGAAGTTCTTACGTAGTGTCTCCTCGCTCAAGACGCCGCAATAGTCTTTAAATACGCGGCAAAGTCGTGTAAGCAGCTCTAAAATGTAGCTTGGACTCACATTGTATCGTGTAGTTGCGACAAAATAAAGTCCATTCTTCTTCACGAACAAATAATTGACACCGTCAACATTAAACGTTGGGGGTGCATCTCCTTTTTCCCAAAACTTGACTTTACGGGAAAAAATCTCGGCTGAGTTGCTCTCGACGTCACCTCGAAAGTCACTGTAGATGATAGTGTCACCTCGTGTAGAGAGAATGTAGAATTGGGAAATGGACGATGACATGCCGTTGGATCGGCGTAAGGAAACGTGATCTGCCACGTCAACGTCTTATGGTTGGGAGGATAAAAAACGAAGATCGAGGTAAAAGAGGAGTAAAATCTCTCTAAAAGAACAGAGACGACTCATTTGTTAAAATGACTAGATGGAAGGTAGGATAATGTCTTATCATAGTTCGCCATTTTTGACTATAAGTGACGGATTTTTACGAATAGGTTTTATTTATTAGTAGCCTCAAGAAATCGACCACTTTTGACAGGAGGTCTACAATTCGTAGAGGGCTACTATATCTCGACGACATCAACGTCATT
>NW_020187174.1:525314-525382 GCF_900000015.1 Plasmopara halstedii | reverse complement strand
AGGAGGGGATCCTCCACCGGATGAAGTCATGCAGCGCAAGCTTCTCGACTCGATTGTTCGCACTGTCC
>NW_020187174.1:521440-525239 GCF_900000015.1 Plasmopara halstedii | reverse complement strand
GCAGGAAATCCTTCCTTGCAGGGTCATACTTCGCCATCAGCACCTGCTTTAACTCAGGTCATAAGAGCTTCACAATGTTCTCTAGTACTAGGTCGTCTCTTCAACCTGCCACAGTTGACACTGCTGTGAGGTATAAGTAATGTTCTGTCCGTGATCTGGATTCTCCTTTTATAGTAAAATCTTTGTAGCTTGGGCTGTTGATATCTTCCATGCAAAAGCCTTGGTGAGTTGGTCAATGGCATGACCAAATGAAGGGTTTTCATTCCACCATTGATGGATTCTTCTCTCGAAGTAATCGGCTGCTGTGCCCTTTAGTTTGCTTCCTAGCAACATCAACCTTGATTTCCTCTGGCCATTCAAAGCCAGAGAGAGTGACAGCGATGTTGGCCTCTCTCACGAATTGCAAAGTTCAGAGCTCAAAGCCGGATCCGAATTACATGGACTTTTCAATATGTTGGATGAAGTTGGCATTCAAGGGGTTCATAACTGGTTACTCTTTGTCGATAACCAAGCAGCTATAGTACAATTGAAAGTTGAATGTTCGACATATAAACTCAAGCATGTCGATATACGCTATAAATATGTACAAGAACATATCAGAGACGGAATGATTGAGGTGAAATACGTACAGAGTAAAGAAATGAAAGCGGATTTGATGGCAAAGGCTTTGTCGGCGACTAAACTTGGAGAGCTCCGCGCGCTTCGTGGTTTTGTAGACGATGTACAGCACACCGAGGGAGTTTACTCAGGTAAAGACTTAACTTGTTTCCAACAAGTTAAGTCTTTATCTGAGTAAACCAGAAGGAGTTATGAAACTCCCAACCATTTGCATAATTGCATAGCTAAAAGCAGAATACATTCACTTGGAAACTTACCTTCAAACCACCAGGTCCTTCCCTCCTATCTGTCATTCACAGCATTTTGCGCAGAAGTAGCGTATCGGGCCACCGATTTAGTTCAACAGTTGATGTATTCGCGTCATCTCGACTACGAGATGTCGCATGTCACGGTGATGATGTTGCAGATCAATAAGACGATATGTGCAGCGTACGGGTTGGACACAATACTAGATGCGCCGCTAAAAGACTAAAAACACAGACATCGCATTATCGATGCGTGCATTGCACACCTGCACTGCAATGACTTATTTTGGACACACTGCATTACAACCTGGTCCCTCAAGACATCCAGCGTCTGAAGTGCCTCGCGACGAAGACCTCAAGGACAGAATACAGTGCGAGGCACATGATACCGCTTTTATCGATAACCTCGGATAATAAAGCTGTACATTTTGAAAGAGCTAAGTATTGGAGATCATACGTTTTTGATCATGAAAGCACATATGTGCGCAGTTTAAGACTTGGTTGACGTGTTATTTTGCCCCGCATATAGTCACTGCAAAAATATCAATGGTGTTATCCTCTTTGTATCACGAAGCAAATGCAGACATAACTAGACCTCCTTCGCCAACTGGAATCTGACGTAGTTTTATGAGGGTTGAGTGTCTACTCTTGCGTGGTCTGTACCTCTCAGCCGAGAACGAAAGGCGCAGATGATGTAATACTCCCACCGATGAAAAATCTGCAAGTAAGGCGGAGCTACCTCTACCTTTAGCTTCTCATTGCCGAGACTCATCGCCGCTAGCGTTGACAGAGTATTCTCTTCCAGCCCTTTTACTCCTCTTGCGGCACAGACGTTATGCTTTACATTGAAGGAGACACTTACCGCTTCAAAGAAAATAGTGGAGTGGATGAGGTAGGTCTCAATACAAGCCGCATCAGCTTTCAGACCTTCATGAAGATGGTAGTCATATGAATGACAGAGTCCCAAATGCTATTGTGGCGATCGGATTTCTCACCTCCTGTACATAATTCGTCAATAATTGCTACTCTTGACCCGTCGACGCGAACATCGAGCGCACCAGATACCTCAGGCTTGGCGGTACGTATACTCGCAATATCAGTCGATTCAAATGGCTCAACTAGCGACAAATATTAATTCTCGCGCACGACGCCTTAGCTTGAAGATCGAGATCGTCCGCCTGAAGCAAGGGCGGATTCATGGACGTCCCAATTTACTTCATCCGAACGGGGTGACTTTTCGTCTTATTGATGAAAAGCCTGGAATTGAGTATCAGCGTTCTCGCGTTGGATGCCATCTCTCCTCTAACGATGCTCTGTTGTGGAGATACTGAACGTGCCTCATAAACTTATTATCAAAGATGGTGAGCACTTAAGGTGAGCGATTACCGCTTCTGGTCCTTCGCCTGCCAATTTCCAGATTCCATCAGGACATCTAAGCTTGTCTATCGTCTCGAGGACAGAACACGATCATTTCATGTTTCATTCTCGTAAGGGATACTATAAGTTTGTGTCTTGGTCGTGGGACTTACTACAAGTGCTAAAAAAACAACGGAATTGCCGTGTACTGTGCACTGAGACATGTACGATTCTCAGCATACGGGTTTACGAACGCACAGATATTGGTTTCGCGCGTCTACCAGAAGAAGAATTGAGGGTCTCTTGAGTTAGAAGCACTATTGGGTGAAAATTACATTAATATGAAATTTATTTATTTCATAAAAAAATATGTTATGTACCTTTTACTATTTTAGATAATAAAAGTCGCGCTTTTCTGTCCTGCGGCTTGGTACCTCGACCCCTCTTGAGTTTTGTTATCAGCATTAAGCTCAGTATCCTAGAACTCATGGACATCTGCAAATACACCAAGTGCATTGCAATCGTAACATTTGTATTAAGTAAAATTTTCACCAGCCATATCGAGCTTAAGTATACACCTTTTAGGTACTTGCCGCGGCCAACGCATATGACGTTCAAGAGATTATAATCGTCTCTCGCTTATAAATGCGCAGTGCACTACTCAAACTATATGCGCTAAAGACGTCGTATACGACAGCAGGGTTGGGACCTTATTGGCTGAGACGAAGAATTAACATAGAATGCTAGAAGTATCGAAGACTTCCATTTTAATTTTCTTGAATCTCCACAGGCGATAGTCCACGATCGATTTGGTGAATAAGAATTATTTGTGTATTCGAGCCGTCGTACACCCAATTATATTTCTTATAAACGTGCCAGTACCAAAGGAGTTTCGTACACCAGCGCTCATCCTCGCGCGTCGCCTCCTAGTATGGAGATCGCGCATGCGATGCGCTCTGTTTGGAGCCTATTCGAATGATTTGCCGTCCCAAATCATCTCATTCAGAGATAGAGTGTCTTCGCTCCCGCCAATATAGGGCTGGGTGCTTTGTTTATCCGGTCTGAGTAGTTCGGAATCCGTGTAGAGATATGACGACAAAAATAACGTATTGACCTAAAAAACTCCCAAGGCGAAAGCCAAGGTATTGAATTGGGACTCCAACAGTCTCTGTGTTCGCTCTCGTAATTGAACACCTCGGCTGCCTCATCAAGTATATTCTGAATTCCATCGGTCGTGGGAGGCGCTGATCCAAACAGCTCGTTAAGATATGGGAGCACGTGAGGAGAGAAGACTCCCAATGCGAATTATGCTCGGAAGAAGATGCACTCTCCGGTAAAGTAGTCGGTGAATAATTTTTGATGGTTGTGCACTATCATAAAATTATGAAACCAGTACAGTAAAAATGTTGTTTGGGGGCAGTGAAACAGGATATATACCGTGTTGTGGTGCAAGATCACCTAACACGATTGTTCCTCGAACTTTGGTGGACGTATCAAACCACAGTATTGTGACTTATCTTGCCTTATCGAATGTTTTTTATCTAATCTTATTTTATCTTATTTTATCTTATTTTATCTTA
>NW_020187174.1:520430-521430 GCF_900000015.1 Plasmopara halstedii | reverse complement strand
AAGCAACAGCGCGTGGCGCTAGCCATATCAAAGCTCGGTGGTCGAGCGCGAGAATGGCACTGACGTGCGGCCCTTCGGTCGGAGCTGCGTTTTCCTCCTGGGCGAGGCGGAAATTGCGAGTGTTCTCGTTGCCTAATCAGTCGTATCGCATGCGATCGCGTCTCCTTGCCACCCGACAGGGCAGCAGGGAATTGGTGAACTTTGTCCAAGAGTTGCGAGCTCATATTCCCGGGATGGCAGCAAATCCTCTCCCGGATGCGGTCACTGTGACCGTGTTTATGGAAGGCCTCCGCACTGGCGTGGTCAGAATGGAAGTCTTCCGTGTGCATCCGTCCTCATTTGAAGAGGTGGTGAATGTGGCATTGAATGCCGAATTTAATTTTAAGTTGGCACGACTTACTTGGAATGCACACTCCAACAGCTCGTCGAGCGGGCCTATGCCCATGGATCTCAGCTATGCTGAGGACGAGTGAGCAGAGCTCCGAGCTGCCGACAGCATGCAAATACACGACGGTGTTTTGTCTGTGGAGACACCCGTCACCTGCGGAACGGTTGCCTTCTGCGCAAGGCGCGCCAAGGTTCTTGGAACCATCGCCCTAACGCCTACTAGTTCGATCCGTCGCGGGGAGACGACACCACTTGGTAGGCGCGGGGCAACCTACTGGAGCCCCAGAGAGCATTGATCAACAGGATCCAGCGCTAAAGAGCTCCGTGCTCTTACGCACGGAGCGTGTGTGCAAGCCGGGCTTAGAGAAGCCATGGAATATCCTCATAGATTCTGGGGCGTCGGGCAATCATGCTCGACGCTCCACGATGGAGGGAAATCAGCTGTTAACTGAGACAGTGAAGCGCGGTTGGGTAGCATCGTCACTGTTCGCTTAGCGACGGGGACGCGTGTCACGGTCCCGAAGGTCCCTGTGAATCTCGAAGTCACGTTTCTTGACTTTGATAGCGTGGAAAGCTGTCTAGTCTTAAATGGATGCAAGGTATGACCTCAATG